>NW_019101224.1:189177-350298 GCF_001856785.1 Myzus persicae | reverse complement strand
CTATTTTTTTAATATCTTGATGGGAAGCGTCTTTATATTAATAAGCGGAAAATACCCATATTTTATTCATCCATTTCGCCTATTATTATATATTACACGTCTACACGCGCGAGCAGGGTCTCGACAGTTCCACGGTCTTCAAACGGGATTTTTTTTTCATATAAAAAACCATTGTTTTATAGGATTTTACAAAGCTTATGACGGTTTTACACTTTTCATATTACTTTTATATTAAAGAAAAAACTTTTGTCTGCATTCACTGTGTTGATGCGTTTTCAACTAGAAGACGTCAAAGTAATTTAAATCTTGTTGTTTGTATTCGACATAGTTACATCTATTGATACAACTTAAGGAACTTCTTACAAATAATTTTTAACGATAATTTGGTAGGTTATATATAATTGTATAGGCACATTAGTATAATAAAAACGTGGAGCACTAAAAATCGAATACATTATGATTATAATATCATTCGAATTAAGTATTATATTTTTATTCCAATGTCAATAAAATCGTTTAAATTATAGCTAGTTTAATGAAGGTAAAACATAATGTAACTTAATGTAAAAATAAATATGTCTATACACGCTAGGTTGTTGAATGAATAAACATGAAACATGTACATTACGTAGATAATTAGCCGGACCGGATTTGATAAAAATGATCTACCAACATTGAAATGTATCTTTATATATAGGTGTTCTCTCATTTGCGTTATGGACCCTTATTATTTTTTAATAGATCGATAATGTATTCTGTACTGTAGTTTTGACTCGACCTTGCACATGAACCGACTCTTTGATATTTTCTCGAGAGTTTAGATGGTCTGCAATCCATCTCGAGTCAATGAATATAGTATTTAAAATACTCACGAATTGTTCATTAATTTACTGTGTTGGTCTAGTTAAATATTTAGTTATTATCGAAGCAAAATAACGGATCTTCAGTGATATTTTATGTGTCGTTACTTTCCCTCGGTTTAATAATAAATTATTTTATTTTTGTATGTTCATGTATTTTTATCATATTATTAGTTTTATATTTTTTTTTTTGTATTACCGTTCATAGAGATTTATAAGTGACGAGACAGAACTTTTGCTCTGTGATGAGCCAAAGTTTCGATAAAGCTATAATAATGAAATGATATAGTGGTTTAATTTAATTTTATGTTTAAAGTTTTTTCGAATATTAATATCAATACTAAAAATGAAATATATTACCATATGTGAGATAAGTCATGTGTGAAAAAAACAAAAATCTAGTTTTATCGTACATCACAGTTAAGTTTTACTTTGAAAAAGTATTTTTAACATAAATCTGATAAACTTGGTAAATCACAAGGTTCTAAAATTTTGAGTTATATGTACATTATACATACTATAATAAAGTATAAAAGGTAAACTACTTCAATGTGTTTTGATGGACAGCAAATATGATTTAAGTACGAAAATATCATAACATAATAGGAAAAACACAATTATTTACATCGTGTATTAAACAATTAATATGTTTCCACTATATGTGATACCACTAAATCATGGCATAGTTTTCTGGTTAAAGAATTCAGTTATCTAGATTATGAAAACGATATTATAGACGTCACATAAAAGTTAACTTTTCTTTAAAAAGTTAACTTTTCTTTACCGAGTAGTAGTAGAAATAGTAGCACTATTGCTACATTGGGACTAGGATACTACACAAACCGAGCGTATTAAGTACTTATACGGCGGTTTAACGAATACCAAACATACATATTCAAATATATTGTGACATAGTTTGTGTATGTGTATATAGTATTAGCAATTAAAAGTTTCTAAAGCGATAAAAATTTGCGTCAATTTCACAGTACTTATATATTATAATAAGATTAAACGTTTAAAATATAAGCTCGCGGGCGTACGTTTTTAATCGTTATAACAACACAGTGTCTACAATTGATATACTTAAACGGCTTCATACGAGTTAATAAAATATGTAATAATATAATTACATGGGTTAGGTATACACGAAATAATCGTATATGATTGTTCAAGGTAACCGAACCTATGCACAAGGTATTTCTTTTACACACAATATGTGACTCTATACATAGTCATGTTATTTTAGTTGATCACAAAAATAATTACAAAAATAGTAATATACTTGCATAAATACGTATAAATATATAATACACAAAATATTATAATAATCGCTTTAAAAACTAAACATCAATAAAAACAAAAGTTCATTCAGGGACAGTGGCTTAGGGAGAATATTAAGGTTAGGGGAAGCCTTCTATAAATACTTGAGTATTGAAGATATAAGATAGATATAAATTTGATATAACTTACATATCTTATGATAGTTAAATTTACTGTAAAAAATTTCAAGGGTAGGCAAGTTAAATTTATACATATTTTAAACTTTTTAAGTTAAGTTAATACAGAAAAATGTAAGTTTAGTTTAAAGTTAAAAGTTACTTTCATTAACTTGTATGAGTTACCAGTTAATTAGAAAATAAAAGTAATTTAAACTAAGTGAAAATTAGTTAATTTTTTTTTCATATACAATTTATAGTCATACCCTTTTTTAAGCTGATAAATAACATAGTAATTTTATAAAGACCTTACAGTTTTAAATAAATGTGTATATTAAAATGAATGTAATCATTTTTATGTATTTGTTTAATCAATAGCCTAGCCCACAACTAAATTAAATTATAACAATTAAATCCATTGTCAGAATATAATTAATTTAATAGACATGTAAAATATCTAATATAATTCAGTTTAACTGGATATTTCCATGTTATATCCGAATATGTTATATTTTTATTTATAAAGTTTATTATATTTCAAACCGTTGGTTGTAGGAAAAAATTAAGTAAACGTGACAATATAATTAATTAACGTTACTGCAAAGTAAGAAAAAACCTTTAACTTGTTAATGTCCAGCCTTGCAAAAATTGTATTTTTATTCTATTTTAAATTATACAAAACTAATATCAATATAATACTTATTCAAAGAAATGATAAAAACTAGTGTTTAAGTGTTCTTAAAAAAAAAAATAGTAATAATAAACAATGGTCAATAGAAAAGTAAATATATAATGCTAATATATATCAACTTGGTACTTTAACAATCTTTTTTTTATACTAACAATAAATAAAAATAATTATATCATGCAAACTTATCAGTTATCAATTCGTGAGTGTTGTTTGTAAGAAAAAAATCTATATTTTACAACAAATGTCAAAAAATCAAATTGCAATCATCCATGCAAATAGCAACAAAAACAAGGTAGTTATGAAGAAGAGATTGTTGCCCCTTTGTCATCTCCCCCTCCCCTAATGAGCTGATGACCGGGGACAAAATTTGGGTTACATGCAGTTTTGCAAAACTAGAATGTAACATACATTTTATTGTAGACAGTATTTTGAACAGTCACTAGATTTTTCAAACAAATTTGAATCGAAACAACGACGCTCAAACGCAACACGCATATTATACTATGTTAATACATTATCAACGCGTGTGCGTCAACGAAATTGCTATGCACAATTTCATCTTGATATTAATCGTGTCAACCACCGTCGTTGTCGTTGTCACAGTCGTTTGTGTAAATGTATAGCACATATAATATGGACGGTTGAAACACGTTTGGACAGAGGTCTAAAGGCATAACGCACAAAGATAGGAATAATGTCAAATGCTGCTGTGATTGCACATATGCGGCCAAGTTAAAAGCTTCTACTACATGGCAGTGACAGTATACATATATTATATATTATTATGTTTGCGACGACGTATTTATATTTTATACAATAAGTAAGTACACACACACACACACACACACACACACACACACACACACACGTGTGTGTGTGTGTGTGTGTGTGTGCGCAGTGTGACAAACAGTGCGAACAATATATATCATATAATGCACACGTAAATATCATGTGTATTTTGGTTTACAGCAGGGTTCGGGGATACCTAGTTGATAACACCTCCTACTCGAGCGCACATTTCATCTCCGACTCTGTCTAACCCCACTCGAAAATTCTCTTTTCCTTTTCCACTCGCAATCGCGTGCTCTCCGCCCAGCCACGCGCCCGAGGAGCTATCCCGTTATACTACATCGATAACAAACAAAACATACGACTTTGAATACTTGTTGTTTAGCGATCCGCAGGCTGTTTACATTCGGTCCGATAACTTTTGGTTTCACGCGTCTCCTCTCACTGCTATACATATATATATATATAATATACAAAACTCAGGGCCCACACTACTATATATATGTATATATGACATCCGTCCATCTCTATATAATGTATGTTTCTCTCTTATACCACGCCGTTGCGGTGGCAGCAAATATCTGTTTTATTAAGAAATTGCATTGCGCCAGACTAGCGAAACGAAATAATAGGAGAAAAATCCGAGTCTGATAAGCTCATCGCCGGCGCGTCACAAAGACGCGGCGCTGGTGGGTTCTTCTATATACGGCGTAATGGATTTGGACACGTGTGTGTATATATATTATATATATATCTATTATTTTCCGCACCCGCCTCTCATGCCAACACACATGCTCGCGAGCGTAACGGCGGCGGTTCGCCCGTGTTTTTCGCTTCCGGACGTTGACAAATCATTGCGTGTCGGAGCGTGTAAACGTAGATGGCGTAATGTCGTTTTTTTTGTTCTCCGGGCCTGGAGAATGCGCGACAACAATATAATGGAATGAACGGCGACTGTATACATATATATATATATATACGCGGCCGTTTCTTCTCTCTCTAATATCTTTCGTAAAATGTGCTTGAGTATAACATATATATATAAAAAACACTACCGGTGGAAAGAAGAGAAACATATACTTTTAGGATCCCCTGGGGAACGGTGAGAAACTACGTCGAGTATATAATATATACGAGCGCGCGCGTGTGTGTGTGTGTGTGTCACCTGGTACCCGGAGAGAAGAGAAAGGGGGAAAAAACAAAGAAGCTTTTCTCTCCTCGGCAAAGCCGTAAACGTTTTTCGACCGCCGTAATTCACTGACGTTTGTCCTGCTCTACACACACACACGCACACCCGCCGCCTGGCACATGTGCGCGCACGCGGAGACGACTTTCCGACGAAGAAGCCGATATTAATAAACTCGCGTATATGATATACGACCGCCTTTGCAACGGCACTCCGTCCCCACCACCGCCGCCGCCAACGATCCGGCAAGTCCGGAGCAAAAATCCTGGGGGCTTAAACGACGGCTGCAGCGGCGGGTAAACGGCAGACAGGCCTCTGTATTATAAATATATATAATAATGTATAGGAAAGGGGTGCGTCCGTTGTTGTTGTTGTTATATCTGAACCGGGTGAGCCACATGCGTTTTTAATATTGAATTTGTGTGTGCCGGAATTTCATCGCCACTGCTTAGAGTTATCATCAGAATTCGTTTAGAGGATCGTTAGAGTCGAGTTTGCGATATGTTTCTTGTGTTTTTTCTGTATAAATAATAAATATATATGCATACACGTATACACAATATATAAAAATATAACTGCGACCGAAACGTTTTAATTATCGCCACCGAACGACCGCAGTCCGCAGTATGACAAGATACTCTCAGTCATGCGGAAACCATTATATTAAAATAAGAACGATCTAAATACAGATGAACGGTTATATATCATAAAGGATATTGTTCCTATAAATTGCACGTTTTGCGAGGTAGGTATAACACATAATCATTTTATATTAAGAAAACAGTCTACATAATGTGCAACGACGTGATATTCTATATCATATATATTTCCGTTATCTGTTGAGGAGGAGAATATAATATGTACTTATGCTATTATATAGATGGATAGTAAAGTTTTGTTATATGAAACGGAATTCAGTTTTTAATATTAATAATATTCCGTATGGTTTATGAATATATGCGCATACTCAAACACACTCGTACACAAGCCCACTTACCGTGTGATTGCAATGTGCTATATATAGTTTAAAATATAGAAACGAAAGTTTTTGAAAAAGTATGTTTGTCGCATGACTTTTGTTATTTCACAAGTATGAACACAATTCGATATTGTGTTCTTGTTGTTTTTTTTCCGTACAGTGCACTAAAGAAACAAGAAATGTGTTTATGGAAAAGGTACATATGTGTCTTTTTTTCGCGATGAACATTTCTTGTTGTGTTTGTAAATGCTATGATGGAAAATACAAATCATAATAAAAACAAAAGGATTCGAAAATTGAACTTTTTCATACTTATCCTAGATTAATAGGTTTCTGTAAAATGTTTAGTCAGGATCGATGTAAGTATATGAATATATAGTATTAAATATAAACCGCTCGACAGTTAATAACAGACGCGGTGCAAGATTAAATTTTAAAAAAAAACAGTTGAAAGCCACTATGGGTGGACGGAAAATGGGAATCTGTCCGAATCCACGAGTCCTTACAACAAAACAGCAGTATATTGCTGTGTTCGTTGTACAGGACAATAAATATGTCTCCGGCGGCGGAAACGGAAACGGAAAGAATTAAACTATTTTAATTCGTTTGGCGACGACGGAAAACGAATTTTCTTTAAAATATGTGTGGGTGGTGGTAGGTGATGGTGAAGAGTGACGGGGTAGAAAGACACTCGCGATGTGATATACGACTACTATGAGCACTACTACGTGTCTCGGGTTCGGTTCGTATAATATTATAAAAATGGATTATGCTAAATCGTGAACCGGCAGCAAATTCTAGACCACCACCATGCAGCAAGTGACTATACGGCGACCGGAAGTAATCTGTAACTCTCATACCTACTGTGAGTATATACGTATTATAGGCTCGCATATAATAATAGTAAATGCAGTAAACAAATGCGATTTTAATGGCTATCGAGTACAAGAAATAAAAAATATATACTGTCTTACCGCCGAGTGCACCCGTTGTAAAGGTCTCATGTCGTGCCGCCCTCTATACCCCCCCCCCCAGCTGTATGTGTCCCCACAGTCTGTCGAGTACTGGGTAAAGCTATAGTGCAGGGGCAGCCAAAGAAAACGAATGCTACGATACGACGTTCCACCACCACCCCCGTCGTGCGTCGCTTTTGTGCGCGCGTATCCAATGCCCCCGCCCAAAACATATCCTCTATCACCCCCTAATCTACCCTCGAAAGATGCAGCGGGGTACGCTGCAGTAAGAGAGAGCGCGCGTCACACGATTTCGTATTAAAGGGTATTAAATTATTAACAAGGCCTTTAGCTCCGTGTGACGAGCCGTTTGTTTTCGCTCGAGCCGGGGCGGCCAGATTTAATTACGTTAAAACCGTCTAAACCGTACCCTGCACCCCTCCGTCTATTTAAACCGAACCACGAGCCAGGGAAAGGTGTCGTTTATTAAAATTTCCGCCGTATTTCATTGGGCTTAAAACGATACACCGCAGCGGCACGCCTTGGCTGGCTGCCGCTGCTGTTACCGTTATACTGCAACAGCACCGTCGCCGCCGACGACGCCGACGACGTCCGCTTTTAACGACGGTACGGCGTGGCGTAAAGTCATTAAATTTATACGCATATATACGCATAATATAAACATTATACATATAAGTCGTATATATATATTACACACATACATCGACTCGAAAAACGAGCCATTCCAATTATATATCCGTAGCGGTTGTTCACATTGCACACACAGTTATAATTGACGTATATATTAAGCTATTAATTTAATTTATATTATTTTAGTGAAAATCAACCAAAAAATAAATACGTTATTTAAAACACTTTTATTTAATTTCCAAATTGAAAAAACGAATTTAATAGGTATTTGTTTATTTTCCATCATCGTACCTATATATAGCCCACATATATCTAAACCATTATTTTGGTGAGAATACTTTCTAAACTTTTTAAGCTCTGTTGTCATTGGGGTCGATAAGTTAAGCATACACTGAGCTTTTAAGTGCAGCAGTTAAATTAGACTTTGATGGAGAAAATATATACTTTCTGAGACGACTGACGACAAACATTTTTCAATATTCTTATAAAGAATATTATTGGTTGTACATTGATAACAAAATATCTCATATATTATGTTGTTATATGAAGTGCAAGATTTGAAAGTTATCAACTTATTGTGGACATTATTGTTGACTTATTAGTGTATTTTTCTCAACTAACACGACATTTAAACACACATAATGTTAGGATGTTTATGAATTAGAAATAACATAATTAAACCAACATATTATTTGTCCTTGCATATGGAGAAAACTATACGTTTACTGTTTTTGTTTACTCGCTGTTATGCCGTTTAATTTAATGCCGTTAATAAGGTTCAGTAGCTCCCATCCCTCCACCACCGACAACCGCCGCCACCGCCATGACACAATAATAGCAGGGCAATTAATAACGTTCATATATACACCTCTGCTGCTACTATATCCCCATTTCCAAA
Organism: Myzus persicae; assembly: GCF_001856785.1. Classification (NCBI taxonomy): domain Eukaryota; kingdom Metazoa; phylum Arthropoda; class Insecta; order Hemiptera; family Aphididae; genus Myzus; species Myzus persicae. The sequence goes on along the minus strand of NW_019101224.1, from coordinate 341,855 downwards.
TGAAAGAGAACTCCATTGTTATAAGAGAAAAGTCTCCGGTTGCCTGGATCTAAATTGAGCAATATTTTATCATTATTCAGGTCAAAAGCTGCAGAATATGTCGGTATATCCAAAGACTCGTTTTATCGACAATATTTTTGAATGTATTATTAGTCGGACGTCATTTTTTTTAAGTAGGTATTAAAAATTGAAAGGCTACTAAAAAAAAATATAAATATTGATAATATTGCTTTAAAAATATCTTAAATCTATAAAAAAAAAAAAAGTTAGTAGTATTGTTCGTATTAAATTATTAAAAAAATGTATACAAGATAATTTTATTTTGCTATTTGTTAATATCATGGAAACATGTAAAGCTCTAATTAAATTAAAAATACTAGTTTTAAAAGTTCTAATTAAACACTAGCTATTTTCTTACGTGACTTGCGTAATGATGATCACAAATGTAAAAGTACAAAACATGCAATGTAAAAATGTTAAAAGAACTTAAAATTCAAATAAGGTTTTGATCTTTTTAAAATACTATAAACTGTAGTGGCATTTCCATGCACAAAACTTCGTTCTTAATAAAAAATAAAAACGTTTTCTACATTTACTATACGTATTTATGATAAATATTAGTGAAGTTATACGGAAGATTGCATGTTATGATTATATTTAGTGATTATCAGGTACACTGAAGGGTGTGTTTCGATGATTAACTGAATTTTAATTTAGTACCTACACCTCAATTAATAAGAAAAATGTACTTGTTTATGTTTTCCAATCCTATTTATTTATAATTAATACATTTTTGTCATTATAATTGCAAGTAAAAGATTAACTTAAAAATAATGACTATATTTGAATGAACGATATAAAAAAAAAAAAACAATAAGTATAATAAACCTCACTAATAACCAATTTCAAGATTTTCAATTATTAATTATTCGGGAATAAATTATTAAAATGTATAATTGCAAAGATTTGTAGAATTTTAAGCATATTAATCTCAAACAATTATAGCTAATTAATGATTATATCCTGCAATAAAATCAAACTTTAGAATAATGTTTGATAACGTTTAATTAGTATTAATATGTGATGGTATTTTAGTCGACACAGCGGTCTTAAATAAAGCTATTAATCAACAATAATTATAGGTAATATTATTATGATATTATTTTGTGAATATTTCGAGATACATAAAACGCGTAAAATACATACTTCAAGTAAGTTCAAATGTCTCTAAATTCATATCAGTCATTTTTATTTATAGAGGTTAATCATTTTTTTTTTTACATAAAAAACGTAAGTCTGAATAACTTTTCTTTCTCATAATATTGTGTTTAACCAACCAAAAGTTACATGTTAACGTTTCTTTGCATATTCGCGGAAAATATATTTTGCCATGCACGTTAAAATGTCAAAGTTTTGGCCGTTAAACCCTACATCGACGATTTTTTTCGCCTTTAACGGCTACGCGTCATACTTAAAAAGTTCTTTCACATAAGTCTCTCAAAAGGCTCTAAAAGTTGATTTTTTCTGATGCAACACGTCCGAGCACGTGCATTTTACATCTCGGGTCATTCCAATAGATTATTATTATCCATTTCTGTTGCTAACTCCTTTCCCCCTTTTTTAGTTTTTTTCTTTTCTAGAAAAAAATTGCTGTTTTGCACGCGACCCTGAATAGAATCATTAACACAAAGGTCTCTCTACCTTGACGCTTTTTCATTATAAACTTTTCCAAGTCGAGACTTCCCCACAACAAACGGTTGCGTGCCTGTAATTTTGTACACGGGGCGCACATTATGTACACGTTTTAATGCAATTTCGTCTTCGACTCCACCGTAAAATAAAAACACCAGCGACGGTCAATATAAGTGTTTGCATTTTGTTCTCAATCAGTGTGAAAAAATATTTTACAGCCTGTCTCCCGAGTTGATTTGCATATCGCATTATAGCTGTTTGTTTAGTGAAAATCCGTGAACCAGCGGTAGTCTGTTATTTTTACTGCTATTATGCGATGGCCGTTAAACGGTTTAAAGGATTTGAAAAAAAAAACGACAACTGTGGACCTTTTGTGCTGCAAATCCTGCACGGTAGGATGTACTGGGATCCATATAATACGCAGTGTGAATTAATCACCTGAATATTCAAACAACTAGATCACGAGAACTTTTAGGGAAAAAAACAGTAAAATGATGTCAAATATATAAATAAATATAAATATTAAATTTAGCATAGGTAACGAATAAATTATTAAATTCAGCAAACGTATTAATGTATGCCATTCAGGATCAACTAAACATATTATATTAAATCAATAGAAGTATAATATATTGTTAATTTTACAATATTATACTACCTATTATATACAATTCAAAATAATTATGTGAATGATTATCATGTTTAAGCTAGTATATGTATTTTATTTTAAGAACCTAATATATGAGAGATGAGGTATTATTTTCCAACAAATAAAAATGTTTTAATTTTTAATTAAGTTTCCAAACTATGGGTTAAAAAAAATAACATTCTAAAAGTTGCATGTTCACTTCGTTGATAACTATAAAGTCAAGAAGATAATAATAATAATAATAATAATACCAAAGTTACATTTTTTCACTATAGGTACAAGAAGTTTATTAGGTTACGGATATAATATTCTTTTATAAAATATAAATATACATAATTTTTTTTTTTATGTAAGATTTATTTTGTCATAAAGCTAAAGAAGTTTGTTATTATCGTAATAATATCATTAAACCCTGTGTATGGTTTGTAGAAATAAAGCTACACATAATATTAAAAGAAAAGTAAAATATAAATATTTGTTAACTTAAGTGATTGTGGTGTAGCTGATTGAGATCTATGTACATATAGGTACGGTTTATAATTACAATTCATTGAATCCATGGTTAACATTTTTAAAACACATAATAGTTTATATTTCAGGATATACCTAAAAAGTAATACTTAAAGTAGTATAGATAAGATTAAGTAGTTATACACATTCACTATACCAATGTGTTACATTGAAAATAGGTACATACTGCAAACAGTTTAAAATAAGATGATATTACTCATCAGGGCTTTATTATCACTGCTGTTGCAAGTCAAAAGCTCTAAATACGTCGATTTATGGGATGTCTTTCTACAGTAAAGTAAATGTATTGCTATAATGTTGTCTGAAAAAAAATTCAACTCTGGTGTTTCTGCATAATATACAATATTTTAAAAGTTGCAGTTACCTCGCACGCGATTCTTCCTGTTTAACAATAGTCATCACTCATCGGTTTCGATGATAACTCAACAAGCCACCAACTATATAATTACTCACTGTTTCGTTGTCATCTCACAAGTCACAACTAACCATGGTATTTAGAAATCGGAATTATTCCCATTCAACAAGGTAAGCTATTCCACCACTGTTATCATACTCCCGGTTAAGCCACCACGGTGAACCTTTTCAGACTATCTTCGTGTGCTGTATAAATCGATGTATTTCGTTTATATAATATTGTGAATACAACTGTCATAGCTACTTAAGAGTGTTTGCAGGTTCCATTTTAAAATATTCAATTAACAATTAAACGGATAATGTCTACAATACAATACAGAACAGTGGAGATGAAGAAATTAAATTCTATCTTAACACATTACTATAAAGAGCTATAACAATATTTATTAGTGTTCACGAAATTAACAACTTTGAACAGTTTACTTACGAAAAAGTCTTAAGAAACTAAATGAAGTTTGTTAGTGTTTCAACTCCTCAATAAGGTTCTAACTTTCTCATGATTTACTACTCGAAATAATTGAGTTACATGGTCTGCGAATTTTAGCGAAACAAGTAACTGCGTAACTGAAATTAATCGTAACGTTCATTTAAAATATTTAATTTTGGAAGTTATACATTTCAAATGAATATGATGTATAGGGATAATCATACTTGGTTGAACACGCAACGTAATTAGCAGTATTTTTTTCTACATCAAATTTAAAAAGATAATGGGACGAACAAGTAATAAGTACTTATTAAGAGTTGTATGAAGGTTTATAAATCGTAATACCTATAAGTTATACGTATAGAATAATCATGCTTGGATAATAAGAAAAATTATTTTTACTTTTTATTTAGATCATATATGATTTTAGTAACAAAATTCTTAAATTAATAAAGTTTTTCTTCGATTTATATCAATGCAACTTAGCTGTTATTATTGTCACAGTAAGTATGTATAAGGCTTTTGGCATTTTAAGTACATATAAAAAAATATTAATTTTTATTGTTTAAATACATTTAAAGTAAATGACTTAATCTAATTGTATACACACATCACATTTATTGGAAGCCAAAATGCATGTGAGATTAAATTAGGAAAATTAGTTGAGCTTTTAACAATACAATTGTTGAGTACAAAAAATTAGCTGGACATCAAAAATCTTGAATAGTAGCTGTGATTTTTTATTATAATTAAATTGATCCCTATACCCCCGGTACCCGATACATACTTAGTTTTCGTAAAATTTGCAAAATTGATTGACTTTTATCTAAATAATATTACATCGAAAGGTCATCAATGCTATATATATATGTTTTGATAACATAGACAATTATTACTAAGTCATACAAATATCTTATAAATGATCGGTATCCATCTAATAGTTTTGGTACATTTCCTTTAAACCTTGTTTGAAATACCATAGAATACCCTAAGCACAGTGCTAGTATAAACAAAGTACTTATAGGTATATTACTTTCCGAAAAATTAGTAAGTAGTTTACAGTGCGAAGGCTTGAAAAGCCGTAATGTCGCACCTTTTGGTTTGGCCAATAAAACTTATATCCTGAAGAAACTTTACGACCGACTGGGTCGTTTGCTCAAGTCAAAGGTCCCAAGAGAGGAAATGCCCAACGCAGGGAAAAAAAACATCCTCGTTTGCAGTAAACCGACTTTATATTATAATATACAAGATGCATAGGTACCTGGAAATCCTTTGTCGAGAATCGAGTATCTTGGGTTCGTGTCCAAGTCCAGTAGCATATTATCTCGAAGCCAATGGATTTTCGGCTGCGGATTGCCGGTGGCGGTGCACTGCAACACGGCGTTATGGCCCACTTCAATAGATTTGTGAGTGCCCGGACCCTCGGTGATCACCGGGAAACCGGCGGGCAAATCTTTTTCTTGAAAGAGAAAAAATACAGGATAAATAAAAATAAGACGACTTAATATTCTTTTATCGTTATTTAGTTTCACTATCATAGGCGACGAGGAAACGTTCGGCAACAAGTGGCTGTGTATATACACACATATATTATGGATATATATACATAAAGTAGGCAAACACAATGACGTATATGCCTACGGCGGCATGGTGAATATTGTCGTCATATCAACCGTGCAGCCGCCGAACGTGTATCTCCGAAACAAATATTTGCTTAACAATGTCGCCCCGCAAGACGGTGGGAGTGCCGTACGGAGAGGAGGGAGTTTTGTAAACTCGTCCCACAGACGGCTCGTATATAGTGAGTAGTGGTGAGCGTGTGTGCCCGGTGAACTTGGCTCGACAGTGTCATACTTAATTATGAGGGACTCTGGCTGTTAATTACCACGGAAGGGACATGTCAAACATGCGTGTACGTGCGTGCGTGCGGTTAGTATATAATGTACAATAATATACATATGTGTAGGAATACTAAAATATGTATGCTACGCCGGCCCCAATAGTGCCGACAATCGGTGCACAGAAACGTATCAAAACTTTCGTTAGGTACTAATTTCGTACCTATTTGCAAGTTTGTGTACAATCATATACATACATAATATATAGGTAACACGTATGAGCGCAAAGGCCAGTCGCTGCAATGTGCCTACATCGATTAGGTGAACGAATAGTTTGTACCATCACAGAACTCTATGATTATTACATTAAACAGCCAAACGTATTATCGACGTCCATTTAGGGACAATTATTCTCCTTTGAAAATAGACGTAATAATTGCCAACAACGTGTTATTTTATTTAAAATTATATCATAACATTTTTATGTATTCAATTGGATTTTGATTTCAATCTATTCGTAGTTAGGTATTATATTAGCAATAGTATAACAGTATAGATATTAAAACAGTACTATATTACTTAAAATCATTATTAAGAATTTTAATCGCGAGTTACAAAATTCGAATCTCATTCAAACGCTTAAGACCATTATGATGTTGAAAATTACAAGATTTATTCTAATATGAAATGTTAAATTTATTTGTTTCGACTACAGAACTTTGTGTATTCTCTTTGCATCGATATGACGTAAATAAACATTTAATCTTACGATGCATGTCGTCATGAATAAAAATGAATACGTTGTATTTATATATATGGTGTTATGTAAATTGCAGAGCAGTAAGAAAAAGGAATATAAGTATATATGAGTGCACTGTGTATCTATTCAAAATTCAAAGAGCAAATGTTTTTATCTACAGCTCCAGCAAACTGTTGCGACTAATTTTACTTTATTTATTTTTTATTATTATTCCACTTCTATATTTATACATATATTTTCCAAGAATTACTATGAAACTTGAACTGCGGTTACTGTGTGTATATATACCTTCTACTTTCTCTTGGGTTAATAAATTTAATTAAGACAACGCCAAAGCACCCTGGGGACATGTCTGTTTATCAGCTGGACCGACCCGACTTGTTAATTACGGTTTATTATATTTTCATTATTATTGTTGCTAATCCTGAAACCCATGGGAACCATTGGTAAAGATATGAACGGAAAAATAAGAAAAACTTCAACTGTCAAGAACGTTTAAATGAATTTGCTCGAACAAACAATAATATTGACATTTGTAATTAATAATTTTAAGTATTTTTTTGAAACTAAATATTTTCATTATTCGACCCCTCAATTTTAATTTTAAATACAAAGTTATAAACCATTATACTTTAATACTGTTCATTTATTTTTATAACCTTTTGAGTTTATGACGAATTAAAATTTCCGTATATAACTTTTTGACTGTAAATATTATTATGTAGCAATTAAATTAAATCATAAGGTGTACACAACACGGTAAGAACGTTATAAAAACATAATAATCGTGACACGAGGCAATTTTAAAGAGTAATAAAAATATTAAATTATCAATGCGTTACAATGATATTGATTTTTAAATTTATATATTCATAAAAATACACGGAAAAGTCAATAATATATACATACATGTAGAAATAATCACAAACTAATTGATTCGAAATTTATATTAGCAAGAAGTTGATAATGAAAAATATTGAATCAGGTAAAATATACTACATTGAGTAAAATACTCATTTTTTCAAAAATAGTATATTTAATAGGTTTGTTTAATTTTTTGGAAATTTAAAATATAAAAGTAAGAAGATAATCACTATAAATATTCACATAATTATAATACTTGAATGTCAAACAAGTTGAGTACCTACTTCATAAAAAGTAGGAACGAATGGCGGTAAAATATAACAAACATGCATTTTTTATGGATTAATGTGTTTCAATAAGTCCTCGACAAGACATTGTTATACACAAGTTAGAATTCAGGATACGAATTTATTATTTAATTTTATCACTGTGAAATACATCAAACGAAAAAAAGATTATTTATGAAGTAAAATATTAAATAATCGACTGATACCTTTATATTTAAAAGAGAAAAAACTTTCATGAGTCACCTTTCAAAAACTTTTTAATGCCTTTATTTAAAAAAAAATTAAATCGTTACCAACAAAATCATTTATGAATAGTTTGTATTTAAGTTGAATTTTATTTTTAATATATATTTTAATATGTACACTGAACAGTTATAAGTTACAATAATATATGTAAATATAGATATTACAATTAATATGAGTGAACATTTTTATTTTTTTATACACTGTAATATACTATATAATATTTATTATACTTTAATAATTGTAGATAAGTCAGTTTGATTTATATAATTCTTTAGTTCGACGTTAAATAGTAATGTTTTAGAAAAAATGTAGGTACTTTGCTGCATATAATATCTGATTTAGGTTTTACATTTTTGTATGTTTAACTAATAGCCGCCCCAGGTGTACTAACTAGACTTTAGTGATTTTGTAGTAATAATTAACAATTAATATAAAATCATCAATTTATTGTTATTTTTGAACCTACGAAGAAGGGAAAGCAATATGAGCAGATATTGTTTCTTCTATAGTTCTCATCGTATGATGATATCAGCGCAATATTTGTTTTCTCTTTCAGACTCATGAGCAACATATTATATAAAATTGTTTTTTTATGTTTTTTGAGTAACCTCAGAGTAAAATCACCTATAACAAAAATTTTAGATGATAGTATTTTTGTGGATATAACATATCAGTTGTGTATTTTATTAGTATTTGTGACTTAGAATTCGAGTTCCAAAATATTTTTTTTAATTTAAATGATGTTTAAATTATTTTGAGACAATATTAAGACAAACCGATATACCATTCTCTTAAAAATATTATACTTTATCGATTTTGTAACGAGTAATTTTACTCAAAGATTATTCTAAAACATACAAAAAACAATTCTGCGTAAATATTGTTTTGTATATGTTTAGCGTGGACTAGAGAGAAGACAAACAGTGAGCCGACATCTTCTTAAGCCAGCGTTTGTGGCCACCTTAGTCAACTCTTTAAATTCTTCAACTCTTAGGTAGTTTAGTAATTTTTAATTTAAATTACAATTATAATTCACAGAAATGTATTTAAAATTACTATAAAACTTAAATACCTATTAATTATATTGCTATGAAAATTAACTTAAATAATTTTATAATTATGTTTAATATTTTTAATATTCAAAAGTCTTATCATCCTGAATATTAAAAAATTAAAAAAATTAAATATTTAATAATTATTTTTTCTTTTAAATAGGTATAGCACTATAATGTAAGAAACTATAAGAATACATTATAATCTAAAAAAAATGACGGCTCTTTTCGTTATTCATACTAGAATATACCTAAAGGATAACGATACAACATCTCTTATAAGGAATAAGAAACCGCATCGATTGGGCTCAGGTGGTTCATCTCAAAATCGGCCAAAGACGACGCTGTGGGCGTACTAACAAATAATTATTTATATATAAGACCAGCTTGGCTTGTCCGCTGCTCTTTTAATAACGATCCAGGTTGTGGCAAATATAAAAAAGTCATCTCTCTTGGCGTCTGACAGCAGATGTGCAAAGGTCTTGGGATATTGCGCTTTGTTCCCCAACGCGTACCTCTTTTATTCTCAGGCCGCATAACGTTATTAAATCCTCATACCCTCTTGTTCTGGATAGGTAGGAGGAGAAGTGTACCCACCTCGTGTTGTTATCCTATTCTTTGGTGACGATTTTATATTTTAATAAACGAGAATCCTTTGCCATATTCATGGAACATTCCCTCAGCTTATTTTGGGAAATCCGTGTGGAAATGCACAACAGAATGAACAAAGGGTGTTTTATATTTTTCCATTTCTCGATACAGAATAAGTGAATAATTATGAAATAGAATAAAACCTATTAAGGGTATTAACTATACACTAATCGGTTACATAAGATACCAATCGATACGTTAAAAATTCTACTATAAAAACTTTGCAACACTAAACTATTTAAAATATAAAAACACAACTTTGTCAACACAATTTATGTTCAGTAAGTAGCTATAACATATTATGTATTAGATTAATAAAATGACGTATGTAAGCTACCTAGAAAACTACGCGAGAACATAATATAATAAAACATGTATAATTATAATTAACGACTATTTATAAGCATCAGTATAGAAAATATGTTAGTAGATTTGGTAATTATTATTTTTTAATGAACAATGGTTGGTTACATAATAATGCAGGTATACGTTCGTTAGATGTACTAATTTGTAAAAGCATTTTCTAAGAATATATCATGCACAAGGGACATATACATTTTAAAGATAAACTAAATAGTCAAGAAAGACCCTTATTGAATTATACCGTAGTGCTCCATAGCAGCTCATCTGTTTGTAAACAGCCTTGAATGATGTATTTCAATAAGATCTCATCAGTACCATTACTCTTAAAAAAAGTTTGTTTGCATAGGATATTATCTTTAAGTGGCGTTACGTTACTAGAAATGTTTTTTGCATATATATGAGCAACATTTAATTAATTAAATCATGTACAAAATAATTATTAAAATGCACATACACGTTTAACTCAATTAAACTTTCCGAGTGAATCATGTAAGTCTAACTTAATAATGGTTTTAAAGTCAACAACATTATTATACAAAAATTAAGATGTAATTAATCACTATTATTATCATGATCCAATAATAAAATGTAGAATTCTATTATTAGCTGAATACGTTTAATACATACTATAATTATATACTATGTACGAGTATTATTTCAATAAGTATTAAAAAAAAGTGTTTTAAAATTGAGAGTGTTATTTTTGCCTCGAGCTCAAGGAAGTGACATAAGAAAAAAGCTTTTTAAGAAATGTCTAAAAACTAACATACAGACATTGGAATTTATTAATAGTTAAAAAAACACCTGCCGAAGATTTATGACTCAATTTAATGCACAACACATAAAATGTATATTTAAGAATAAATTATTTTCAGTAATGATGATATAGTAATAATTGAGTTTGTATATAAATTGTATACATACTTAAACTAGCCGATTACATAAATACAACATATCTAATAACTATTTATATTTATATACTATAACAATGTATATTATATATATTAGTCATAAAACATACAACCTTTTTTTTTCATGATTTATCATACATTTCTAACGAAAATACATAATACATAGATCACTCTACGTCTAAATGGTGTAAAATAAAAATGATGTTGAATTGAAATGTATTTAATATTTAAATCTTTCATAATATACATGTGTGTGTGCATATATATATATATATATACATAATGTACTGTGTAATACTACTCTTACAAGAAACCTTTATGATAAATAATGAATAGAGTCCCTGCTGACTCAAGTCGGTCTGAAAATTTTTAAGCATTAGGTATCGTAGTAACGGTGATAGATTACGCGATGTGTGTTGTTCTTTATTTCCACCTGACGCTTCGGTTTTATTTTGGGTCGAATGGCGCAGCATTAGACGAACATTGAAACAGTCGTGAGAGGGTGGACGGACATACGCGTCTAATGCGTTTATCCAGGGCTCGTGTAATAGACTTGTCACCCCTGCCCACTCCCTCGGCCCCGTAGTGTTCTGGGTGCTTTATTTGTCCTATCCCTTGTTATATTCGCGAGCCTGTATCTAAATGGGACTTGTCACATAGTCGGGCGGGGAAAAAACGGTAGAGATAGCAAATCCTAACCTTTTTTCTTCTTTCTCTTCCTTTTCTCGTCTTCACCCTCTCCCTTACGCAAATACTACATACAACACTAACACATCCTTTGATTACTGTCTGTCTGCGTTAATAACACCATAATAAGTCATTTCAAGGAGACTCAGGCGAAAGATAAATTCAAGCTGTCCATGCGGATTTACCTATCATAAATAACATTTGCACATGCACAATGAGAAATACTGAAGATGGATATTTAACGGAGTCTCTACATCTCATAATGAAACATATTACTCATCAGTAGGTGTATTCTTCTATCGCAATGTTTTTCGTTACCCGATTTCTAAATACCCAGTCGCCGCACCATTGTGCCAACTACGATTAATTTAAGTCTTTAAAATCTAAGCTTCCCTAACATATATTTTAAAGAAATACGTGAAATAGATTGAACCCTTTATAAGTAAACAGTTTTAAGGATGTATTATTCACGTAACATGTATTTACGATCAACAGTTGTACGGAGTGGATTTACTAACATAAACTTATCAATTGTACTATATAATTATACTATACATTAATAAAATACAACATACCATTGTAAGTTTAACTTATCATAACATTTCATATAAAAACCAATACAATTACAATTGGCTATCAGAAAATGAAAAACACTCAAGGTAAACAAAAACAATGAACGTAAGTTCGAAGATAAAGGATATTATTCAAAAAGCGAATCATTCATTGACGATAAAAAATTTAGAGGGGCATTACTTGTAAATACATAATTGTAAAACAGTTTTTACATAGAGCGGTTTCATTTAAGAAATAATAATAATAATAAAACCACCCTCCTGGAACAGCGTATAATAAATTCACAAAATTTCCGTAAACTCGGACAGGGCCTTTTTTGTTTTAATAACGGACCAACAATATTAATAATATCTTATTTTTATGGACTCAGATCGGTATCTAGCCGGCACTGTGTGAAATATGTAGCGTAATAACAGTACCTCAGAATGTATTCGCAGCACACGATTTAATGGTTTTCGGGTAAACGTTCGACGCACGGTGAGAGGGAGGCAGTATGGCACTTAAAAAAAATATATTAATAATAATTCCGCGCGAACCTTATTTTTCCAGAGCACGTAAAAATAATACACGTATATTATACGAACCGAACTTAATAGGTTTCCCTCTATATGCGATGGCCGTCAGTGAGTGAGTGAATGTGTGTGTATGCGTATACCCATTTATTATTATTGCTGTTTTATAGTATAAGATTATTATTATATATATATATATTTTTTAGCCAATAGGGGACGAACGAAAAATAACGACGATAAGCATCGAGAATTTATTGGTCTAATAAAAAAAATATTTATTATATATAATATAAATATATTTGTTTTTCTGTGGTAAAATTGACACGAAAAACATTTATCTGACCGAATAAATAGACATATTTCTCACCTTCCCTATATGTAGTATGTATACAACCGTGTGATGGTAGACGAATATAATATTAGATAGAATTTCCTTTATGTTGTTTAGCAGGTGCCGGCGGCGGAGTAACGTTAATGGAAAAAGCGGCTTAACTTTTTGCTTACACCCCACTACAATAATAATAAACATGCCGCATGGTGTACTTCCCCTACCATTGCTTCGTTTAAGCCCTTCCCCGTGGCATAGCTCGAACCACCTCCCACCCCATCACGCCACCTATTTGCGGTGCTTAAAATGCCAGAGGCGAGGTCGGTCCGTGAATTGTAAGCATCTGTATGTGTTTTCAGGCATAGCGAAATAATTATTGAAATTTGACAAGGCAGCTCTCAAAAATCCCAAGTGACAGTAAATCTACAATATACCCCATGACATAAATTAACTCAGTTTTAATTTAAAATAAATTAATTTTAATTAAAACATTTCATCCACAAAAGGAGTCGTTAAAATAATTATTATGCTACCACCACTTGTACGTGTATTAGTGTATTATATGAAATTACAATTTACAAGTGACTGCTGTAAACAATATCTTTCCTTTATTGACTTACTCAAACCGTCATACGTCAAGACAAGTATTATTAATGTTTATGACAATAACATGCCACCACCATATTACCCACTGTAAGAGTTTATTTCAGTATCAACTTACGCTGTCAAAAAAAAATCTATCGAACAATGTTTGGTTTTTGAGTGTTGTATTTAATATCTAATTTCAAGTAAAAATAATTTAAGAGCATAAGAGACACTTTGAAGTGAGATTCACACTTAGTTATTATACTATAATTACCATACAAATTATATAACTTTACTGTACAATATTGTTATGTTTAATTTTAGTTATACCTACTTATAATCCAAACTTATCATCATTTCATATCACTATTAAAATTATTCTCCATTGTGAATAATAACCAATTATACAAAAAAAAACAACTAAACGTATACTTAAATGTAGGTATAATACACCTAAGTAACCATTTAATATAAGTACCGCAATTTTTAATTTATTTGTTTGTCGTAAATTAAAAAACATTAAGTGTTTTGAATAAGTGTAACTTAAGTAATATAATAACACAACAAAATTTAACACCCATAGTATTATAATTAAACACAATTATTTTGTAATTAAAATATTTAGTAAGCAACACATCTCATTTATTATATAATATTATATAATGTAAATTATACATACATATATATTATAATAAAATGATACATTTATATTTTAAATACTCTTTGATTATGAAATTAGTTGTCTTATGTCTTTGGAAATTAAAAAATCATAAACAATCAGTTTGATTTTATAAATTGTGAATACGCTTATAAGAGTGAAAATAATCAAGGCAATACAAATGTTAACATTTCATGCACCTTAGATTTTTTGAAAAAAGTTAATAATTATATCAGTTCAGTGTTCGTTATTATAAATAATCACCAAGTTTACTGTATAGAATGTATAATATATGTAGGTCGATTATATTTGAGATTTAGTAGTCTTGTTTTAATACTTGACTTACAATACAAGGATTATAAATCTTTGTAAAACTTTGACTGAGATAATGTAAGAGAATAAAAATATTTTTCGAACATTTATATTGGAATAAGTGCCGTGGTAAGCGTGTTGAATGTGCATTTAATCATGTGACTTGATAATTTGACGTTGGTATGAAGAAAAATGTGACAAACAAAAATAATTATTTTTGGTGCTTCCTATAGCGCTGATGATGCACTCGATGTAAAATGTCATTAAAGAGTGAGAAAGAGAGATTGGAACGAGAAAAAATACGTACAAATTAGAAGACATTTTCCAGACTCTTAGAAACAATGGACTGTAGCATCAGCGTCTTTTGAATATACAAAGTTTTCTTTAACTTCTGTACATCGACTGTAGTCGCAAAGTTCGAAACAAAAGGTTTTGTCGTTAATGTTTCACGGTAGGAAGGTGGTTGAATGGAGCCTGTGCATCATTTCTAAGAGATTTTAGTAACAGTTTTTGGAACAAGATTGAGGAAGGTATAGGGATATAAGTAGTAGGAAATGTTGCTGTAGGCATTTGAAAGTTTTTTAGTCAATACTTTAATAACACTATTTGAATTTCAGCTTTGTTAATTTAATATATAATTTATTAATTTTTAAGTGTTTCTACGTATACAACTATATGTATATTATATATATATAATATCAACTAGATACATAGGTGAGTTTATTTGAATTAAGTTGCTTGTAAATAACCGGTTACTTGGCTGAATTTTAATATCAAGGATATACCTACCGGCATACACAAAAAACAATCCCGCAATAATTTTCAGTGTAATTTAATGGTACATGAAGTTATTGAAATAAAAAAATTCTGTCATTCGAAAAACAAACACGATTTGACAATTTACAACAACTGTTACATATCAAGTACTGTGTTAACAAAAATATTTTATTCTGTTCCTAATAGACAATGCTAATAAATCTAGCTGGGAACGAGTGGCAGTTAATGTGAAAAAAATCTCCGACAGCAATTTGTTTGCCCTAACATTGATTAATATTTTGGGATAGCTGCTAACGTTAACGTCGTTATCCTCTTCCCTTGGTGGTAAAAAAAAAAAAAAAAAAACAATTTAAAAATAATATATATATAGTCCATCAGTTAATGAATAACAACGCGGTCAAAATTGCTGTAACGATTAAAGTCATGATTTATTAGTAAACAGAAAAAACAATATGAACATGAAAAAAAATTAAACAGATAATATTTACAAAATTTTAGGATTTATGTCTTGTCACCTGAAATCGGTTATGTAACAATATTAAAAACAAACCACGATGTTGATAATGGTGTAAATGATCCCAGTTTAACCGACTAGTGCTCATCAATATTTCTTATAATTATTATTATTATTATTTAATAAAAAAATATCCGTACTAAACTGTAAATTCTATGTACAACTTACTTTAACTATAAATAATAGAAAAATATACAAGTCACAAATATTGTGATTGATAAATAGGTACTTACATATAAGTTAACTAACATAATTTTGAATTTAATATATTATTAAACGCATTTTGAGTAAAAATAAAATATTAGATGAAGTTTCTTTATGATCAAGGTACTTAATAGTAAAAATAAATTTCGTTACATGTATTATTATATACATTTGTCCAGTTCACGATACATAAATATTTATAAACTCTAATCCATCAAATTTCCCTAACTTGTCCCAAATCCTAGCAACTACAATATCGAGAGTTGAACTAGTAAGAAATGATATAATAAACTTTTAAAATTATTTACTTAAAAATAAAATAAACTACTTTTTTAAAGGTCTTGTAGAATTTCTTGATCGAATTGCCTAAGATTTTACTAATAATGCAATTTTAACTCAGTAGAAGTTATATTTTTCGGTATCAACTCAAGAAGTTGAATAATCAATTTAATGTTATTATGTATTTAAGCTGTAAATTGGATAGTGAAAAAAAATGTATTTACTTAAATATGGTTTATATACTAATATATATATATATATATATATATAAATAAAACCTGAGGCGACAATTATAAGATATTAAATGTATCACTATTAAATTAAACGAGAAGAGAAGTATTTTCTTATATGATTAAACCTGTCTTGAAAAATAAACATAAATTATTGAGCAAGTTTTATCCAAACTAATTTATATAAATTAATTATAACTGCAGGTTGGTTTATAAATAAATAGTGTTAAATTAAGCTATAGTCAGGATATTACCGCAAAGCAGTTGAGCTAAATATGCGGTGCCTCGATATTAAATTGACCAAAAAGTCATTTAGGGTGTTTTTGAAGATTTTTCGACACTAAAATAAAGAAAAAAAGATACAATATGGAAACACTCGCGAGCACACATAACAATAATCTCGGATTAGATTGAAAAGATCTCAGTTTCGGCTTCAAACATTTCACTCTACTCTCCAACTGTCCGGTAGTTCTATTATTACAATTCGTTTATTTTTTTTCCCAACGTTTCCAAAATTTCAATACAATCGTGTGCCGTTTTACGAGAACGAATTCCCGTTCCGACTTTTACGTACCTACGCGTAACACTAGAAAAAAATACAAATAAGTGGAAAACAAACAACACGAGTACTGCCGGTTGATACTTCCCGTTTCCATCCTTTTCTATACAGTCCATAGGTACATACACATAAAGGTAGTATCACACTAGGGAACCATACGGTACAAGCGTAGATACATATATATTATATTATGTATATATAAAGCATGTAAGTGAATATTTGGTAGTGTATTTGAAAAATTGTAAGGACCATAAAAAGCAAACATCTATATTACATTTATGTATATATATTTACACATCGAAACTTTACTACAGGTAGGTAGAATTACCGATACATTTTTATTCACTTCAGAGCAGGTAAGAAAAGTCAAAAAAAAAAACAAAAAAAAAAATGAAATAAGGAACGAATAAATGTCTGACGACGGCAATAAAACAAACGATTTGAAATATTCGTTGCACGCTCAAACGTTTCCTTCAGTTAAAAATGACAGAATTATACTTCAAACCCGTGTAAACTGATTCACAAGGGATGAAAAAAAAATGAATAATCAGTCTTGTGACAGGTTGCTTCGTTCCTTCAGACATTATTATATAAACGTTTCGGTCGGAGGTAAGGCAAAAGGCAAAAGGAGCAGAAAACGAGGAAAAATCGTAGGGCGATTAAGAGTTTTATCTTTGGAGCGGCAAAGGTCGCAACGATGATAAATCGCAAGACATAGCGGCGGCACCTTTTGTCCTAACGGTAATCCTCCTGCCACCACCGACATAGAAACGGCCGGTGGTGTAGCGGGAAAACACCCCGAAGGCGCTTTCTCTCCCAACACGGCGGCAAAGGGGCACTGTTGTAAATATTAATAAAGCTGGACCCCTTCTTCCTTCATTCCTTACGAAACACTACGGAGTAGGTGTTAAATCCCGCGTTCGGGACACGCCCTTTAATGCCACGGAGAATGTACACCCCGGCAAGAAGAACAACACGCCCGGCCAACAACAACAAAACGTTAATAGCTTTCTTGTGGTTGCAGTGCTAGAGACCCTTCTCTCCTCACCATCTATTGGACTCATGATTATGATGATAATGATAGTGATGATGATGATAATGATAAAGATGACGGAAAAAAAGAACAGGGTAAAGAAAAGACCACCTTAAACAATAACATGGGTTGCATAAACAATAGCTCAGGTAATACATATATAGGATTATAATGTATAATATATTAATAAAGTAAAGAAATGTGGTTGACGTTAAAAATAAAAACGTTCAAGAAAAATAAAAAATACTTAGTGTTACAAATTTAAAATAACAAACATAAACAAAAGAGCAATTATATTATTCAAAAACTATAACATTTTAATAAGTATGTATATTTTCGAATTGTTGACAGTATTTAATAATTTACTAACCTATATTTAGTTATATCATATTACAAGTGTGACGTGGTAATTAAAATCATGGTTGAGACATGTTTCAGAAAACTATTGCTGCAAAAAACATATCAGTTTTCAACTCCTTGTCAATTAATTAGGTATTACTATATCATAATTAAACTAGAAATTTAAACCAAAAACGGCAATAAATAAGATTAAATGCATACTTCGGGTAACATTCAAATACACACAAGATACTATCAACCTGGAAAACTCCTAACAAAATAATTTCTTCGTAAAATAACTACGAAAATTATGATAAACTATTTGAAATAACAACATATTTTCATAAAAATATATGTTTACCTGAAAGAAAATCAGTATGCTGAGAAAATTTTGGTTTTAAGTTATTAGTTAAAAAATATACGAAAACAATTAACAGCAGTACGTACATTATAAATAGGTACCTATATTTTAAATACAACATTGAAATACATCAAATTAGGTTAAAAGAATTTTACTATTTGATTATGTAAGTTAGGTACAGGTTATTATTGCAGTCATTTCAACTATAATGATAGCGCATGGAAAAATTCAGGCAATGTATATCGATTGATAGACACAAAACCACTGGGACTTTGTTATTATATATCAGCTATTATAATTAAGTTGCGAGTAGGGGACAAGGCATCGACAACATTTTAGATAAAGAGAAAAGGGGGAGAGAGTGCACCGGCATGCAGCTGGGATGACACGAAGGCCAATAATGGGATGTATAATGGTATATATAGGAAGTTCCACATGCATCGCAAAGGCGGCTTACGGTGGTTGAAACAAAAGCTTGCTACCACTATACACATATGCCTTACTCACTCGGGAATCTACATATAAACCAGCCTCAGATTGTGTATATGCAGCAACAGCAGTCGATGTTGAATTTTGACGTAATCCTATTTCGGTATTAACTAAATTGAGTTCAGCAGTGCTCGTCACCCGCCCGCCTGAACCTAAAATCGTTTACCAACCACTTCCTAATTCAAAAGAAGAGGAGTACTCCAGGGATAGGTCGACCTAACATTCAAATTATACTCCAATAAAGAACCGAGTTAGAGTTCATATATACTAAGTTACAGAGTAGATATGTCGCAAAACTAGTTAATTTACATTCGCATTAAATAATTAGTATCATTTGATTTAGAAAAAACTTTGGTAAAAAGTTGAAATTTAGTAACAAAAAGGGAATGACTTGAATGAAGTTCTTAACATTTTAATACACACTTAGTAATCAATATACTCTTGAATACACTTGAATACATAATTCAATTTTAAATTGAATTTTATTGTGAATTTAAATGAATGTGTACTTTTCAATTTAACAACACTGAAGTGTATTTAGCCTTTTAACTATTATTAGTACTATTCTCAAAGATAAAAATGTGTAATGTATACGTCAAAACTACTTGCAAAATAAAATATTAAAATAACTTAACGATTTAATTAAGTTGAAAAAAAGACGCTAAAAATATTCAAAAACCATAATATACTTAGTTTCAAAGTAGGTACCAATAAGCAAACTTAATACAAAATAATACAAATGATCGTTCACATTTATTATTATAACATAGTATGATATAAGACTAATTGCATAGGTTGAAAGGTTGGGTACGATTAGGAGGCAGATTTTAACTAAATAATATAACATGAATATCCAGTTTCCGTTGATATAATTTTTAGAAGTTTTAGTGACTTCTAGACTAAATTAAAATCTATTTTATAGACTTAATAAATTTAAATTGAAAAATATTTAGGTTCTTTTGGATATCTAAGGGATACAACGGATACAACGGATATAACTGTATTATTCCTGCTCTTATTGACACAAAATTAATTAAATCAATGTCATTAAAAAACGAATTAACAAGGTTTCTTACGAAATACAAAACATAGTGAAAAACAATTAATTTCTATGTTATAAATCTATTCTAGAATTATCATGATAATATAAAAAGTTATTTATAGTATCTTTACGATGTTAAGCAGTTGGAAAATCTGAATAAATTAATACAACTGTTAATAAATAATATTTAATTATTTATTTTCGTGATGTACAAGCTTAATTAATAAGACTAACCGTACGCATACCTATAAATTTAGCACAAAATAAACCACAATAGATGATGCATAATTCTTCATTCATTTATTTTTTATTTTTTTGAAACCATTTAAATTAAAATCAACTTCTGCGTTATGATGAGGCCTAAACCTTTTGAGTTTAATTATTAGCCTCCGATGTTTTTGTTATTTTCTCAAACTCTAACCTCGCGCAAGACTGTCGAAACGTATATAAATATGTCGTGTCTAAAAGTCCGGACACGCACGACCTCACTCTCCTATATCCCCACCATATCTACCGTTCGCTCCACTACTTCTATTCACCGGGCAACAGTGAACTTTTCAACAGTAACAACAAATTGGGTCGTAACAGTCGCATTTTTATGATTACATTAGTGAAATATAAGAAGGGTCATAGGAGTGAGGTCAAGAGGAGGAACAGAAGGGAGAAGGATTAATTTAAAATCAGAGTTATTATTATTATTATTATTATTATCAAATAGTGTACAATACACAAACGACAACAGTATGTAAAAAACAAACACGCAAAAGTAGTTTCGGCGAATATTTTTCTGCTTTCCGAGGACGCACTTAAGGCATTTTTCAAGTATATCTGATTCATTTTTTTTTCAAGTTATATATTCCGTCGTATTTTCTATTTAATCTCCGAAGGAAAACGTATTATTTATTTTTTCCGTAGAGAAAAACAATATAAAGAGAGAAGGTCCTGTCGTCTCTCAAAGAGAAAAAACTCTAGGTTTACCTGCGGTTGATAAGTCGTATATTATTCTCGGCCCTGAAGGCGATATATTCCGGAAATTTTAGGATTATACGGATACACCAACACAACGGTGAGATGTAGCTTTTTGGTCGGTCAGTTCAATACATTACATAAAGTATTTATCGGCAAACTACTTTAGTAGAAAAATAAATAGAATAAAAAGATAAATAAATTCTGAGTACTGCATGTATAATAATAGACGAATAATAACTTATTTAATTAGTAGTAAAAGTATTAGTAAGTTAACTGCTATGAGTACAATAATTGGTATTCACGTGGTTTGTGTTATAAGTAGGGCTCGGGACTTCTAGGAGTTTGCATGTTTTTAATTAATCATTAAAAACATAGCTAAGTAAAGTAGAAATTTGTTTCATGGCAATACAAGTTTATATTTAAAATTTAAAGTTGCATATTTTGCATATTTGACCATATTTCATTTATAAATGCATATTTTACCATTTTTCTTTTTATTAGTGCATATTTGACAATATTATTTATACGAGGAGTAAGTTTTCAGTTTTATAAAAATTTTTTTATTTTAAATAGATTTCCTGGACCGGATATAAATATTTAAAAATTAATGATTCCGTTTTTCTCGCCTATCATTATAACTGTATTGTTAATTATCGGTATACCTACCACACTCGTGATTCCTGATAGCCGATAAGCCGATAATGATACCAAAAAAACATTTTATAGGCTATGACTAGTTGTAGATAGAGGCCAGATGGTCCCTTGAATAGTTGAATAGTAATAGTTGACAGTTGGTGTTGTGCGTTCTTCGTATTTTGGTTTTGTGAAGTGTTTATTCTTTCGAGTGAGCCCATAATAAAAATAATTAAAAAATGCCTAGCTGAATGATTTTTTAAAAGAATATAATTTTTTTAAATGCACATTTTAATAGCATATTTATTGATTTTTTAGGACATGAATGCATGCATATTTTAAGGTTTTTAAGGGCATGAAGTCCCTAGCCCTAAATAACCCTTAAAAATAGTCAAATTTAATAATAACTACATAATATTAAAGGAAGAATTACGAAATAATCAGCAGATTATAATTATAAATAAATACGAATTACAGTTTTATTATACAATGACAGTGAAAAAATTAAGAAAGTCATGTATTTATCTTCTAAATCCTAAAGTGTTCCTAATCGTAATATACATATTCACGTGCACATATAGTGCAACAAATATTACGCAGTATTAATCAGAATATTTTACAACATTTTGACTCTAATTTTCTATTTTTGACATCGTTTTTTAAAAGGCGACATATTATTCAAATTATTATAGCCGTTTAATATAAATATTTTAATCGTTCGAGTTATTTATAATGTATACAATGTAGGAACTGTTTAAATTATTTCTTGCTTCGTTTTTTCCCAAAAATTAAATAAAACTAATGAGTTTTTTAAAAAAAAATGTTAACTAAAAATAAATCTGTGTTCCTTATCTTTTACAGTTAAAAGTAATAAAATGATTTAATAATTGTAAATAATAATAATTTCATTGATAGTTTTCCATTGGTTATTCTCAATTTTTTAATAATATAATATCAAATACAAAGAAATTACATTATTACATTCAAAGAAATTGATCTATACATAAAAAAAAGGTATTTAGAAATAAATTATGTAATCACTGACCATGCAGCAAATAAAGTTGTATATTAAAGCTAAAATGAAAAAAAAAATTAAATTCTAGAATAACTAAACTAAGTATTACATGGATATAATATGAAACATAGTAATAGCCAAAAACAATAATGACACAATTAGAGAAAAATATATATACATACATATTACATATTGTAAAAATGTAAAATGCATTTACATTTTCATCTATACATAAATAAGGGCAAAGAAAAATGAGAATATACATGATAATGGCAAGATAACCCTAAATCAATTAAAACTTTATTCCCAAAAATTTTTTTTTATAATATACAAACATCAAGTTGGAGGTAAGTAGGTAACAAAAACTTCATTACAAAAATGTTATAATATAAATGTTTATTGTTTATAAAAATAAATAACTTTTCAATAAACATTAATATATTATGACGATTAAATTATGAAATGGCATTAGGATGCTGTGTGACAAATTGTAGATATTTTTTTTCTCTGTGTAAATTTCACGAAGATCATAAAATATAATAAATTCGTGGCTAATGAATATTGTGTGGTGGTAGTGCATTATTATTGCTTATCTTTACGAATACCACGCGTTGCCGCATTATAAAACGATGTCAGCGTTTAAAATATTTCTTTCACTGTACCAAAACTATACTGACGTAATAAAAACTTAAGCACCACGCCTACGATCTACGTAGGTATCATATATAATATATAAAATGTACCTAGTTCCTAATATCAATTCACGTTTACAACTAAAGAGTAAATATAGAATCTAGGGAAAAAAGTAAAAGGAAGAATTAGCGAATTAATTGACATTAGTGTCGGTTTTGGCTTCTGGTGTGATAAATGAGCGCGTCACCTCCCTAATCGTGCACGCCGCACGTACAGTATCAATCAACCCTCGGGCGTGTAAACTTTATAATAACAGTAAACCGCCAAAAATGAAGGGAATGGGGAAAAAAGCGGCGTCATCTCCACGCAAGTTTTTCTCCCTGTAACCGAGCGGGAAAAATTACCGCTAGGTCGTCGCCGCGGTCTTTTAACTTTCTCCCATTAATTTTCATTTTCTTCGCCATTTTTACACCCGCTCCGCTATTCTTTTCACACCGGGGTCGCATCTGGTCCGTTTTAATGTGATTTGTTGTTATACACCTCTAATGGCCGGTAACTTTTTCCTTGCCCTTCCCGCTTCCCACCAAAACGAAATTCGCCTGGTCGACTGTACAGAAGAAAAAAAGTTTCCACACTCTAAAAGTCAACAACACGAGTCCAAAAACGATACGGTCTTCCACTACGTTTACCCGAAAAGAGGTTAGGAAGCCTCTTTAAAAATTATTGAGACCGAAACGCATTTAGCAAAAAAAAAAAAATGTAAGGTACCTCATATATTTGTCAATATTACCAATGAAACAATACAGACAAAAATAAGTACATTTTATAACTGTTAGAAGAATAATGGAAACAAATTAAAGAACCGTTGTAAAATATTTAAAACAATAAAATGTTTCTATTATTATTGTTTATTAAGTTCTATCATAAATAAATAGGCCGAAGAGCAAACAAACTATTGATTACAAATTGACCATTAATTGAGAACTACTACTGGCACAAGTATAAAAAGTTAGGAGAGGTTTTAAATGGTTTCGGCCTGACATCATCTTTCTCCCTGATCATTAAAACATATTTTAAAAATAGTTTAAAATTATCGCGTATGATTTTATGCAAGAATTAAATTAATAACCCTACAAATACACAATTATTGATATAAAAAAAATAAAACCGGTAAGGTTCATATTTTATATTTAAATGTATGATTTTTTGTTAATCAATTTTTGCTGGTTATTGATACCACATCATAAGCAATCATAATTATTCGAATGTATAAATAATTCAAAAAGTTTTCCCACAGGCCGAATGAGAGTCCTCGGACCACTGACCCCCTTGCGCACGATAATAATTGCTATTGGGAATAAGGCTTAAGGTCAATATAATTCACAAAATATTTTTAGTTAAATTATTCGGTTATTCGTAATACAAAAAAATAATTTTCACCTTTATTTAATAGTATTATGTGATGTAGAAGTTATATATTAACATTTATAGGAATTAAAAATTAACGGCATTCAGAGTTCATCACCACGTTTTAATTGATTAATTAAAGTGTGGAAATTATTATGATCTAAACATGGACAACTATATGTTTACTTTAATTCAAATTATTTTAAAATATCACGTACACAATTACCAACCAGTCAGTTTATAATTTTTTGAAATTTGCTATGTTTATAAACCTATCGAAATAAATTTACATTTCCATAATCGTATAACTCATCAGATCTATAATTTAACTTAAAAGTTAACTGTACGTAAAAAATATAACCCACCAATCTTATAATTATTATTTTGTGAGGGGTTGACGGCCAAAATATATGACACTTATATTACACATATTTAAGGGAATAGAAAATATAATTACATTAACATACGCATACTAATATAAGACTAAGTAAGGGTCTTGTAGTGTGTAGTCGTTATTTTAAAATGTATATAGAGGTATACGCTTATGAACTTTACATTGATTTTATGTCGAAAATAATAATATTCTGGTTATATTATTACTCAATATAATATAATACTGCACACAGATGATATAATAGTTCATATACCATCATATTATATTAAAACTAAATTCTTGGAAGATATCAACGTATTATTATAGTATTATAGTTATTATATAAACAGTTTTAATAGCATATAGAAACGTGATGACTGACGAACGATCCCTATAGGTTTGTGTTCGTCAGTCAAATTAATGATTTAAAGATAAATTGGATCCTTTATTATTCTTATTAGTAACACAATAAGTCATTATAAAATAAGTCTTAAAATGTATTATTTATTTAATTAGCATGATTTGTTTTAAGTCTAAAGAATAACATTACGAGCATAGTAATAATAATATGTACGTTGAGGAGCCTTGCACTTCTGATCAGACATAACGAGTCACCCGTTTTCCTATGGTTGAAAGCTGAGTGCGACACGTCGTAGAATGACGCACAACTAATAACTCTAACAGTCACCAAAGCATATTCACAAGTTCCTCAAACATTTCTACGCATTTATTATTTAGAATATAGGTACTGTTAATATAGTCTCACATAATAGGTACATAATGCCAATGTCTGTATCATATTAAAATACGTAGGTAGATACGTGAGGGGACACGATTCACATCTCCTAATTAAATAATTTATAAACATTCTTAGCTTTAAAGGTATGCGTACAATTTATTTATTTTTTCATTTCAAATATCGGTTATGTAATTACACAAAATTATACAATTATTTAAACAGTACGCCCTGTTTATTCTACGTAGGTATTCATTAATGTATACTTCGGTATTTTCGTATTTTTTTTTTAATGTGTTTTCCTGGAACTTTCACAAATTAAACTGATCGTGTCCAGTACTCGTAATTTTATAACAAATCGACCTTTTTAATACCTACTATTCCCGGGCAGTCCCCAATTACTCGTTCATCACTAAATTCTTACAATATAGATACTTCAACATTGCAAAATTATTATAAACCAAAATAAAATATGATAATTTTTTAATATAGAAAAAAGGTATTACAAGCTCAATGTTTTCGTTCGTAAATTAGGTCACTCATTATTGTCATGCTTATCACGATAGGCGCCGAGCGAAATATTCAATAACAATTTTTCTAATGCGGTTATTATTTTGTCTTATTTTAATTGGTTATAATTTGACGAAAAACGTGATGAAGCATTCGTTATGCCTATAATCGTTATATCGTATATACGTAGTTATTACAGTACGAAATTTAATACATTGTCAACCGGTTTTTATGAATATTTTACGCCATATAAATTTTCATGATTTAAGATAATTAACAGAATTAAATTGATAAATATCACTAGAAAATTCAACTGCATATGGTATTGATATACTACTCGTATAAGTGTAGCTAGGCGGTATACAAAAAAATCAATCAAATCTATTTCAATTTTCAATACGATTTCTCATATGTAAATAATACAGTTATATACATTAAATGCATTGCCAAAATATGTAACATAAATCATTGATTACATTATTGTTACTAAAATAAAATCCTTTAAAATAATATAAAATAAAATAAAGAATAAAAATGATCTTTTCACCATTTTACTGGGATCATCGGAAAATCTTGATTTTATGTTTTATAAGAGTATACCCACCTAATATTATAATACAACCACAACGGGACGGTCGACTATATGAATTTGACAAGAAACGTATTAATTACTATAATATAGGTCGGTTTCATAGTAATAATAATAATAATAATATTATTATATTACAATACGCGTGAAATAGTATTTGGGCATACAACGATCCCCTCGGGCATTTGCGGGACATTTAATGTTGGAAATAGGTGACGGAAGCGTACCTACTCCGCCATACCACCAGAGGATAA
Organism: Myzus persicae; assembly: GCF_001856785.1. Taxonomy (NCBI): domain Eukaryota; kingdom Metazoa; phylum Arthropoda; class Insecta; order Hemiptera; family Aphididae; genus Myzus; species Myzus persicae. The sequence continues at coordinate 314,569 of NW_019101224.1, read as the reverse complement.
GAAGTGTATATATAACTATGAATTTATTATAAAGTCATCGGCGGCGAGGAGGACCTGCCGGCAACTTTTGAGTGGTTCGCGAATACGAAACGGACCCTGTAGGACGAATGCGTTAATAATGAATTTATACGAACCGTGACAGATAGACCCTGCAGTTAGTTCGTGGAATCGAAAATTTTATTGACGTCGCTGTCTTCGGCTGTTCGGTGTGCTAAATTCAATTAAGCGCCTGGATGGGTCTTAAAGGACGTTCCGCGATAGAACACGCTGACGACCGGAGTGGTAGCAGCGTGTAGAAGGAGCTTTAGCTATATATATACACACAAATAGAGTGGCTGTGGCTAGGGAGGTGTGTGGCGTGCGCGTTTCCGAGTGTCGCCGGCCGCGGCACCATGTATAGGTGTGGACAAACACAACACAATTAATGTACCTTCGCCCTGACAAACCCCGATGACGAATCATTTAAACGGGTTGGCGGGTGAGGGGCGAGAGGTATAGTTGATATTATCAAGCGGACCAAAAACGAGAATGAAAAGAAACGAAATCATACGCATTCCGTACAGAAGAACATTGCCGTTGACGTTACGCGAGATAATAAATAAATACACGACGCCGCCACCGTTGGGTGTAGGGAATGCGTTTTTTGACGCAGAAATAGTGCGCTTCCGACAAATCGAGTAAAAGGGAATTTTATATTATTGTAAACTTCTACATGATTAACTTCGAATAGGAAATGTGTTCACAGCACGGCAGCTCTGGCGCGGACGGGACGAGAGAGACGGCCGACGGCGATATAGCGCGACGACTCCAGTTTCACGCCAGAAACGGCGTACGAATAACCGTAGTCTAATGGGAGGGTGTGGGGGGGGGCGGTTGAGCGAACAAACACTTGGCAAACCCTCTGCAAAATGGAAGTTGGGAGAGGAGTAAAGGAATAACAAACACAGTAGTTGAAGCGCGGGGGGGTGGTGGTGGTGAAGAAACATTATTTCTTTTCCATGCACCCACACCGTTTGCAGACGGACTGACGAACGGGTGGCCGAGGTTTTCAAATACGCGCGGCTACTGAGTTCGGTCGGCTGAGACGTATCGTGTCGAACGCACAACATTATCCAGCGTCATAATTATTGGTAGGTTAGAGTAAAGGAAAATATCACTACACAAAATTCATTTTTTTTCTAGCTAAGTATTTTAAGTAATTTATACGACGAAACCTACACTTCGGCATAATATTAAGTTCCTTCCTCTAAGTAAAACAAAACAATTTTAAGCATGCTTATTTTAATTTAAATAGTAAAATCATATATAAGTTCATCATTGATTAATATGAATTTCGTTGGTAGTGTATAGTATTCGTTAAACCTATATTATATGATGTAAATTACTATAATTAAAAACAACAATTATTTTCAATGTAATCTGAAAACCTTTTAGGGAAAACCATCCCCTAATTTTGAATACTGTAGAGGACAGTCTTAATAAATTAATTGTTTGGAAATGTAAATTAATATTTTTTTTTCTTATGAACTACATACTAGCGTCTGCGTTGCCGAGTTCGCTTAATATTTTAATCCACAACCCCAAACTATGTAACTCTACTAATCGTATAAATGAATTGGTACTTTCACTCACCATCGTACACTTCTAGCTTGGCGTTCGCGCTGACTGCGTCGCCCACGCCGTTCTCCGCGAAACACTCGTAGACCGCGTTGTCCCGCGGAGCCCGGGTCGGCTCAATGCGCAACACAGAGCCGGTCTCACTATCGCCGACCACCTTGTCAACGATCTCGTACCTACTCAGCGACGTTGACACCTTTTTCAAGTTCTTCCGCCAGTAGATGGTTGGCCGCGGGTCACCGCGTGCGCCACAGTAGAAAGACGCAACGGCGTTGCTTTTCGCGTGCTGCGGTCTCGGCTTCACTGTCAACGACGGAGGCTCTGTGGACACGGATAAAAAAGGATGAATTAAATAAATTAGCAACTTCATAGGAGCGATGAATGGACTTGAAATTCGATGCACAAGACTATGCCGACACACATTTCTAAACTCACAGCGGTTTCCTCGTACGACTATTACGCGTAACCACTAAACTTACAATTTTAATGTATCCAGTTAGAGGAATTACATATTTTGTACGTTTACTGCACCTATACATAATATACACGAATAATGCAAGGGTTTGAAATGTTGCCACTCCATATCGAGTTGACTTTATCATAGAAAAAATTTAATTTTGCTTTTACACAAGTATATTCGGATGGTTAAGGCATATTATACCATATTTTTTCACATTTCATATTAGATTCACTCTTAGTCATTAATAATTAAATACCCAGTTGAATTTGAAATTATTTTATTTTCTTATTGTTAAGAATTCTTAATCATTTATGATAAGCCACGATATTGATATTTAAACAATTGTGAGATAAGTAAAAATTAAAAGTATTTTCCTACGTTGTTATATACTCATAGGCTTCTTACACTGTTTTTAATTTATTTAAATAACTGAATATATTAGTGTAAAAGTATTTTTTAATTCACTTATAGATATATATACTATACACTTACTTTTTTTTGTTAAAATACTAAACATGGCTTTTAAATATAACTGTAAAACACTAAAAGGTAGGTATATAATTATTTTATTATTGAATTTTATAATTTGTTAATAAAACCCGATTTAAAAAAATAATTTTACCGTTGAATATATATTAAATGTTAATTGTTAATAATGTATATTTATTATTATAAAATTGGAGCATTTATTTTTTATTTTTTCCTTACATATTTACAACATCGTTGAAACATTTTAAATTATTAATGCATATATCCCAGTCTTTATTTATAGATATGCATTTACTATAGGCCACCTGTACGCTTTATATACCTATGCTTGTTAAGGTACTCGCATGCAATTACAAACGTTTGTCTTTCCGTCACGAATGTCGGCAAAAATGTAATTCCAATTTAATGCGTTTTATAGTATTCGGTTGCCTACACAAACTAATAATTCCTCGATAACTCTCGTGACCCTATCTACGTTTATTGAATAAGAAATATACCAAAAACTGAATTACATAATAATGGTTTGAATCATTAAAAATAGTTATTTACATTTTGTACAACATATCTATGTCAACGACGATTTAGGGTCGGTTACTGTTTTAACATGATTGCAAATCGTCCCTCCCCTCCAATGGTTTTAAATTATTTGTTGTTCATTATAGAAGCCAGCAGCCAGCAGGTATAACAATATTAACTCTATATATTATTAAATGTGAATATAGTTTCCAGTCATTTGAAAAATACGAGGATTATGTGTTTATATTATGCTCGGAGATTTACTTTGTCAAATATTTGACGAACAAAACTTATTGGATAAATGTAATTCGACCAAATAATACATTTTTAAATTTTTTTTTATACTGCGTTTAAATGTATTATGGCTGAAAATGATGGTAATATATCCAACGATGAGTTCTAAATATAAAAATATAAAAGCCACAGGAAATATACATACAACAAAGACCTAAATTAAATAATTGTAATACAATGAAAACTATTTTGAACAAGTTTTAACGAGACTTAGCCGGGATATTCTAAAACTACGAACCTTTGAGATTCAAAAACTTTTCATGTTGTCCCTCATTTACTGAAATCCGTGAAAGCCGTACATATGATAATCTTTACCGTAACGGCATAACAAATTTGGATTCATATTAAACCATTTTACGTGACATAGGACATCTAAGCTATATAATAACTCCCTTTTTTTTCTTTTTTAATCCAAGCCATTTTAAAACAACGAAGCCTTCCGTGGTCTACCAGTGTTTTAAAAATGCACCCCCCCAAAAAAGGACCGACCGCGGAATGACATTCTGGACATTCAAGGCATCTGCGAGATAGTTTAAACATTCATCCTCCGTTTTTTCAACTTGCTCATCCTTAGCGGAAGTACGTATGGTATATAATATTATATGATTATATATACTGTCGTAATATTATTATTATTATTATTATTATTATTATTATTATTATTATTATTATTATTACTGTATCCCGGGTCACAAAAACTTCGAATTTTTGATACTTCTCTAAACAAACTTCCTTGGGTCACTTAAGCTATATATCTTTGGCTGACATACTAGAAACAACATAAATTCGTTAGATAACTTTTTCTCTCTTTTTAACCTTTGGATTATTCATAGTAGTTTTTTTTACTAAAACAGTAGAAATGAATTCAAGACTTTTGACTTGATACATTTTTTCTATCTCAGTGCGACATGAATATTTATGTTTAAAATATTTCGCGTTTTCTTCCTTGTGTTGACAAATAACAAAGGTTATTTATTACAGTGTAATATACTTACGTGTCAAGTATTGAATAAATGGAAATGCGGAGAAGTTGGCGCCTGTAAACATTAGGAAGACCACGTGCAATATTCCCGAACCAACAGAAACCGGAAAATTATCCGACCCAAACTTAGATGTTTTACATTTTTAATACCTTAAGTGTTTACAAGAACCTAGGGACTTTTAAGGACAGCATGTTTGGCAAAATAAGCTTTTAAATGTGCTTTGTTAAGGTAAAGAGCCCAAAGTACTTTTATCAATAAAGTATAAACTATATTACGTTGTTTTTAACGTTTGTCTTATTCAACAAAAAAGATAGGGTTATATTTTTCCGGTCTTCCAGCGGGCAGAAAAAAAGGTGCCTAATTTAAATTGCAAAAATAATTCCCAGATTCGGCAAGTGTACCTATTCTTTATACAGCAGTCTTATTACACTAGGATCCCATGTCTGTTTTCCGACCGCTTGACATCAATCAAAATCCTATTGTCTGTCCCTTTATAAATATTTATACCAACGGTGAAACGGTTATTTTTCACTTTTTCATGAATAAATATATAATTAAAAAAAAAAACCGAGACGTGTCAGAATTAATTAAAAATAAGAAGTTTCAGTAAAGCAGCGGGAAAATTAATAGCTGTTTGGTGTAATAAAGAAACGTTGAGAGTAGATGCAAGCAATCTATTGGAGTCCTGGGACAATATTTTCCGCCCTTGATCGTGTTGTAAAAAATAATACAGTACATAAATAATAATAAAACGAAAAGTTGTAAAGTAGTTTTGGTAAACCTATCAGTTGCATGTACATCATGATATTCATATCGATTTAATACCTACAACTCTTAAAAACAAAACAGTGATTATATATAGAACAAATATTATGAGAAAGTAAACAGACGACAGTCCAATATATTGACATTTTATAATACTTTCAGGCATGTTTTCAACAATAAAAACATAAACGTTTTATCGATGTTATACACACAAACATCATCTAAATTATTTAAAATCCATTACTTCTATACAGATTTTGCTATAAAATGTATAGGTTCATAAATAAATGTGTAACATATGTTTTAATGACTAAATAAATACAATAGAGCTACTTATATAACTTAAACTTATCTATAACAAGTATTCGGATACAAATGTTTAAATCCCGTTAAATGTTTAAAAACGAGTGTCAAATCATCCTCAAATAATATACTAAATTATAATAATATATATACGTATTTATTAATAATCAGTTTTGGTGTATGACTAATATATATGTTTAAATGTATATCTAGATATATCTAGGATTTCAAAATCCAATGTGTTTTCAAAAAAATGTCGATAGTTTTTCTAGAACAGTAGCTCAAAATATTTTGAAAGATTTTCGTTATTTTACTGTATAAGTTAACGACGGCGAAAAGCGTTTAAAAAAGCTAGGTACCCAGCGTAGTACATAGGTACTAATATATAATATGAACCCGACGCAACCGAGGTTCAAAAACATATCTACTGCTGGCATGCCGACATTTGATACCAACCAAAACGGCGTCGATGATATAAACCCTAAATAGATCAAAAGAACAAACATATAAAACATGTGCGAGCAATGATTAAAAATCAAACAAGGGATTTCCTTTGGAAATTCGACCATTGAGGTGTGTTGTACGACGGTATATCACGTGGAAGGAGGGGACTCGGATATTGGTCCCATGAATATTCTATCGACTTTATTCAAGAGACCTTTTGCTGATTTTTGATATACCAGTGAGAATTATTTATTTAATATTCTTATATAGACGACGGAAGGTGGTACCAAACTTTACGTATAGGAAAGTAAACCCGTCTATTCAATTATTAATGTGTCATTCCATTCGAGGGCACTACTGTAATTTTCTCTTATTCGATCTCGGTAACAAGCAACAAATTGCAGTCCGCCACTGCAGTGTATAGAATTTTTTTTTTTGTACATACCCTTCGTTATACGCGTCTTATAAAGGTCGGGGTTTGTTAAGGAATACACCGAACGCCATTATCCCGAGTTTAAAGTTCTTAAGTAAAAAAAAAAACATGTTTATTTTAATGCCAATGTTTAATGGAAAACATTTTAAAAGAGATTTTTAAATGACGTTGTGTGTTTATTTTGCATACTTGAAAGGAAATAGAAACGCTCAAGTAATTTTCACAAATTCCAGTAATTAAATTATTGAAATTTTCTCATCTTTCAAATCAATAGCCTATCGTTGAGATTAACATCAATATCTTTTAGAATACATGCGCGTACCTGTTGATCGACCGAGTTATGTTCGGAATGATCGTCTGAGGTCGTTAATATTGAATAAAAACATCACTGCAAATATTTGGCGAATTCGCATAAGATAGGCAGCATGGATATACGCGTTATTGTGGTATCTCAAAGTAGAGTTTAATATAGCTCGGGGCCCCTATAATAGACTTAAAAATACAATTCATGAATAGCAAAAGTTTAATCATACCTTATTTTAAAAATATGTTCGTTAGGATGGTTTTACGTATATGTGCGAATAAAAGGTAAATTAATATTAACTAAGATAACGGTAATGAACTGCGATTAATTATACTGTAAGAGCTATTATGCGATAACTGTGTGCACATTTAAAAAATATGTGTATATGAAATATTAAAATAATTGATTGCATCATTCGAATTAGAAAATATATGTATGCTATTATATTATATAGATATGATTACTCGTTTAAATTAATTATATAATTAGTACCTAAATGTAATATAAAATGTCAAAAATTATTAAAGAACATTTAAAATTGTCTTTTAACAAAACTAATTAGCGAACAAATTATTATGATAGAGAAATAAACACAATTAAGGATAATTAAGGTTATTAACTATTGTAAATATTTTAAATAAACATTTTTTAATAATTTTGGTAGGTAAAGATAAGATTTTCTCAAACCAATAGTTATATAGAACTTATAGGTATTAGGTATCCATGAAAAAAATTTGAATTTCAGAAAGTATAAAATAGATGTATTTTTATTTTTATTTACTTTTTAAGCAAACCCTATCATGGAGTAACTCTTTAAAGCAATCATTTTAAACCTTCTTATATGAAAAAATCATAATTGATAACCTGACGATTATTAGAAAATTAAAATGAGATTGATTGATGATACCGGGCTAAATAATGGAGGATTTAAAATAACCATTCGTATTTAAACTATTTTTTGCTCGAATTTAATTTTAACGAAAGTTAATTTAATTGGAATTTTTAAACCTGTCTCATTTTGCTTTTGTATTTTCACCACGATCAAAAAAAAATAAAAAATAAAAAAAAGACCTCTGTCCAAATCGGAAATCAGACTGACGGCCGTTGGGATCAGTTAAATAATATTACTCACCGGGGTAAAACTAGACAAATTCGTAATAATTAATAATTGTATTTTTTCCTCTCACGTGTAACCGCTCCCCTAAAATATTCTTTATTCCGTACACATTGATAACGAACATGTTACTTGTCAACCATTTGACAGATAAAATTATAATTGTTTAATTTTCGTAACTCGATGATGAATGTCAGTTTAGCGAAGAGCGACGAAGCACCATTATTTTTTTACAATTATTATTGGCATGCAAAAAGTGTAATCCTTTTTAGTTTACTAAATTAGATATAATGTAAATAAATACAAGGGAAAACCAGGAAAGAAAAAATTGAAAAATTCGAGAAAAATTCGACATGTATTGGTATTTTATGTACAATTATTTATGTAGGTATAACAAATACAATCATTAAACCAGTGAAATGTATATGCAATATGCATATACAAATAGGTAAGTATAATATATGCAAAAGAAAATTATTAATTATAATTCAATAAAAGTTTGTTTAGATATTTAATCAGTGATTTAAATGTTAAGATTATTTCCTAGAACATGGTTAAAAAAATAAAAATAAAAAATGAAAGAAAACTTTTGTTTCATGCAGAATAAATGGTTCGAAAGAGGGTTTTAACTTATAAAAATTATAAAGTTTTTATCCTTGTACAACTAGAAAGCATATAAATTATTAAAACATCACTACACTTTTTGGACGCAAATTTTCAAATATATTCCACTAGAATTTCATTTTAACTCTCTTTAGAAAAAATAATGTAAACAATTACATTTTTAAAACAAAGTATTCAACGTTTTAAAGTTAAACTCAGTGCATTTTGTTGTCCATAAATGAAAAAAAAAACTGGCGACAAATTAAATTTTTGTTTGATATTTTAATTTGTTCGAATTTAAAAAATAATAATCATCTAATCATCTAATATTTATAATGTCTGCAATTTAAATTATAGTCACTGTTAAAGTATTTATTTTTATCTGTTAACTTGAGAAGAAGTATTGCGGACACTATTATCAAGCTAAATGTGTGTTACCCACATAAAAGAATAAATAAAGGAAAGAACAAACACATTTTTGTTATCTCTATCTTCTAGTATTTCCGAAAAAAAAAATGGAAAAAATATGTTTCCAGTCGACAGATTTTCGGCAGGACAGAGTACTTCAATTATCCGAGCTAAAGTCACTCTGTTGCTGTTGCATCCAACTATATCACGTACACAGTAAAACACTCCCACCACTATTTGTCTTCACAACTACCACCAATACTTACAACTACTTCTACCACTACTACTACTACTACTACTACTACTACTACTACTACTACTACTACTACTACTACTACTACTACTACTACTGGGCGGGTTTAGTGCGGCACTTAACGTAGTGTCAGCTTGCGAACCACTTTAAAAACGTCCGGTGTAAAACAGCTGTAACCTCCACCCCTAACGTAACCTCCACTACAGCCTCATCGCTGTTGTTTATCATCGGGGGATCGGCCGACCGACTAATTTGTAACGTGAGGGTCCTGAGTTTTTTTTTATTCCCTTTCTTTATACTTCTACTTTTTATTTATATAGGTATATATATATATACAGAAAAACACATACATTGTGTAAGATTTTCTCTACCGGATGCTGGTAAATTACACAGCTAACGGGTTTTTTGCCGCCCCGTCAGCAATACAAAAGCTCCCATAGTCACTTTATCACCTGTAAAATCTTTAGTGGACTTAACGCGCGCAACACATTTCTTTAGCACGTGTACTTACATATAAATCCGTGTATATATAATATATATATATATATGTATTTATATAAACACAACACCTTCGACAGTATACCCATTAAACCGCAAGAAAAGATGTATCATTATAATATCACGTATTTAACCATTCGAGGAGAGGTTGATATTAATAATTACAATTTAAATTACGATATGTGTTAATATTTTATAGGTGATTCATTTCAGTACTTGGACCAATCGCAATTTTTTTTTCGTATTTACTTAAGGATGAAGTAATGTGATATCACATACTGTATAAAAGAGATATGATTATTAATTTTCGTTAATTTTATAATTTTACTATATCAATAAATAGGTAATGATTGACTACTTAAATGATACCAATTATAAACAACTATGTAAAATATGTTGTTGATCCTCTTTATGAAAATCCAATTAATTATAAGCTAAAATAATCCTTTATTAATTTCATCACTTAATATTTGAATACTTAAGAGATTCCAATGAAATCTAAAGTATCGATTCCTCGATGATAAAATGCTAAAAATATAATAATAAAATAATTTAATATAATATCTTTATAGCCTAAGATTATTACATTTCACTGAATAGCCAAATCGTATTTAAATATTAATTTTTTTCTTAAGTTTAAGTTATTTTTGAAAAATTACAATCTACCTATATACGTAATTTATTTACAATAAATTATAAAAAATGCGAGAAAAGAAGAACTAATAAAAGGAACTTACGTAATTGAGACAACCTAGTAATTTGAAATTATTTGAATGTTAAGTTCTCGGCACTAACTCCATTTGAGACATCTGAGGTTAAATAATCATAATTGGAGGGTTATTTATTCATTTTTTTTCCCTATACACTATATACACTTGATATATACTACATACCCTCCAAAGTTACATGTTACATAAATCAGATTAAGGGTTTGCATTGTATAAATGCAACTTATAGACGAAGCAAGAAATACAAAATAAATCGATTAAAATGTATGTATTGCGCACGAAGTAAAGCAAAAAACATTTTTTAAAGTATATGTCCATTGATATTTATTCGACCTTTAGGTTTAGAAAAATATGATCATAATAACAATACCAAATTGTTAAACTTTAATGTCTATAATAATGCTTTAAGTGTTCTTTTAGAACTTTTATAATAACGTTCAACTACATCAAAAACCAAGATTTTTCCAGACAAAAAATTAAAAAATGGCCAAGTTTTCTATAGAAATAACCAATAATACTGTACTAACAGAATATCGTATTTACATATATTAATTGTGTAGATACGCGCTGAGGATCTAACTTGAATTTTTCATTTTAGAAAAAAATAGCGAAAATAACGCTGAAGGAGCTTGACGTCAAGTTGGAGATTAAACGTAGAATCAGCATAGAAAACGAAACAGTGAATAAATACGCATATATTCAACTAAAACAATATTGACCTATGTGAATAATTATTCTAATCGACGTCGGTTTTCGAGCCATACAAGCATGCACAAAACTCGGGAATACGAATCGTAACATATAATCGCGGTATATAATATATGATACAACAACAATATGGGAAAACCTCAGCGTTCAAATATTATATACAAATTCCTTGGTAAAAACCGTCGATGGGGGAGAGGGAGGGGTCGAAACCGAAATGGTATAACGATACGATGTGTTTCTCGTACGCAAATCATTACGCAACGAAAAGTTGTGTACAGAAGGAAAGAATGTTAACTTCCACAGCGTATACCTACTATACATGCACCGCATATACATTTTATTATATAAAAGCACGAGTCGAAGTCATACATCGATGATATAACATAATTGTATGGTTGATTTGAGAACGTGTGGGAAGTTAACGAAGGAGCTAGAGCAGAGAAACAAAACGAATCGAATTTTTCAAAAATTTGGCGACGACCAATTATTATTGCTCTTCTGAGACCGGTTACGTCATGGCAGGTGACAAATCCAAGTTGCGTTAGAAACGCTGCGTTATATATAAATTATACATCATATACTCGTCCGGAAACTCGACGATCCTTACAACGGATATAATTGTATCATTATCGTCGTCACTGTCGTGCCACACGCGTTATTGTTAATTATTTTCACTTTTCCGCATCACAATTTGTGGACACGACGTTTCTCGGTAAATATATATATAAACCACGAATTTGCCATGGCAGGATTAATAATAATGATATACCTCGCTAACGACTTTAAGGGAAACAAGTTCGCGTACGCGAGTAATCGATATAACGAGCGATTGTGATGTAACATCAACTTCGTTTCCGTTTTGTCACTATATAATATATAACACAATATTATAGTCGACACCGTGCAGTGGATGAAGAAGAGTTCGATAAATCCGGCCACGCGTGTTGGTATGCGCTATCCCCCTTTATTATTATTATATTATTATTACGGTTTTGACGTCGTGAACAACGAGGGGACCTCATGTGTATTGGTGCACGCACGCGCCCGCGATTTACGGGTAAGTGCCTTGCATGTGTGGCGGCGCGAGAGGTCGGTACGCTCACTCGAATGGTGGTCGTGAGGGGGTGTTAGCCGAGAAGAGTGGGTGGGCGGGTGGACTGATGGGTATGTGTGGCGACCAAACTCATCCGGTGGCTGCAGAATATATGGTATATATGACGATGACGAGGGACTGCGATTGCGGCGGGGCGACGGCTCGGTGGAGGGGCGGCTCGGCGGCGGCGATGGGAAAACGGAACTTTTCGCGCTCTACGTAACCGAGAAAAACCCAGGGTATTGTTTAATTGAAAACCCGCGTTAACTTTAATTTACTCTGCCTCCTATCATCATCGCCGCTGTACCAGATCGCCGAGTTACTCTTCTCTTCACTTCACTCTTTTTTTTTCGCCACCGCCTACCACCTCGCCAGACTAACCCCCTGAACTCCTTTATATATACACCACCGCCTCGTCATAGCGATGTTATGTATATAATATATATACACCACCGCCTCGTCATAGCGATGTTATATATATAATATATATACACACGTTCAGAATAGGCTTCGTCCCCACCCACGAGAGGGCCGGAGTTCTAGTCCAGAAATTAACGCAACTTTCCTACCCTCGGCCGCCCCACCCACTTGTGTACACATCGGTAAACTCTGAAGGGAGAAAAAATACGCGAAAACTTCTTTCCGTAATAAAAGAAAAGCTACTCTACCATTGCCGCCGCCGAATCCGATTGGATCTATATATATATACATATATACTTCGTACAATCTGAAAGTAATCTATATATATTATACAACTATAGGTATATAAAGTATATACACACATACATAATGATATATCGAATGGAGTTTCGTTGTTCTGCCACAGCGACACTATCATCGCCTATACTACCACAAACGCAGACGAACGTTAATCAAAACACAACGTCGGTAGAATTTTGGTCTCTGACGTAATGACAACAATCAATGAAACTTATATATAAGGATGTAGCAAATAGAAACTACAATTTAACGATAATTGAGCATTTGTTTTGTTAAATAATAAATCGTATACACTATTAGCGCCCAGGAAAAAGTTCGACAAAACTTTAAGTGTACACATAAAATCTAAAAACTCAGACATGCCTTTAAATTTATTTTTAAACACATAAATTGCGTTTTTAATATAAAATTATACAATTTATATTAATTTTCAACGTCAGACAAACTTAATGCAGTACACATCACATAGTACATATAGATACAGTTTAAACTTAATAAGTCTACCAATTATATTCATAGCAAAATAAAATTAATACAATGCCGATTGATATATACAAACAATTTGTAGAGGGTTCTATAATCCACAAGATAAAGTCCGTTTTAAAAACAAACTCAAAACTAAGACTTAGACTTACAAAACTTTTCACGGGTTTTCCTAACTGTTCACACAGAATAGATGTTTAACAAAAAATCATTATATTATAATTTATAAGACATTTCAACTAAAATTGTCATTTTAAAAAATGTATAATATGCTTGATTGATAGACCACCAACCTAGAACTATTATATAATTAAATTTATTTATGTTCTAAGCCAGTAATAATTGTGGTACCTAGGTAGTAAAATATTATATGAATTGGATTAAATAATATACATCTGAGAGAAACCCAAACATTTACATTTGTTGGTAGTTAAATTTATTTTGAATGTAACGTATTCGTATATAAATCATAACGTATTGGAATTATACAATACATATAATATATTATGTTATGCATCACAATTCACAATCAAACAAACTCCTGAATACACACCGCGATGTATACACTTATTGTACCAAGGAAAGAGGCAAGAACGGCGGTCAGTTTCATCGAATCGAAACCCTTGAATTAATTGGCAAACGCGATATTATTCGTTAGGTCATACTTATTCGAACGTTGAAAACCAGCTGTGGTCTGGACATAAATATAGAACACAGTTTATCATAAGCTAATGTACTCTCCCTATTAACTGTTCAAAATTACAAAACTTAAAATATTTGAAAAGTAAAAATCATAATATGAAACAATAATATTTATCTAGATCAAGTGTTTATTTAGCTTATAAGATGCATATTTTTTTTTGTATTCACGGCGATTATTTTATCGAGAAACAATCATTATTTCAAAATATATTTAGATAAATATATCTGAATACGTATGTTAATTTGATTAAATTATTGAAACAACATTTTTTTTTATTATTATTTTTTTTTTTATTTTTTTAAATGACTTAATTTTTATTTAATATTCAGAAGTAGAATATTTTTGGTAGGTACTTTGAATTTGAATTTACAGAAATTAAAATTTCGGATGATAAACGAAATGAGGATCAAAATGTTGATACAATACTCCGTCGTCAAAACTTTAAGTAAATACCTACCTACTTTTAAGTTATAATAAATTAGCTAATAAGTAAGTAGTATAGTTAGTAATAATTGTTCGATCAAAATTTGATTTCAAGTATTGAAATACTCGGAAAAAAATTCTGCATCGGAATATCAAATTAAAATGTGTAGTTATTCATAAAAGTAAAAACTTATAAAAATATTTTTTAATGACTTCAAATCATGTGACAAAAAATTATTTTCAAAAAAAGTTAACTGTCTTTAATAATCAAAATAATATTTTATAAAAAATCATCCAGTGCATACATTTTGTTAAAATCAAATTATTTTTCAAAAGGTACTCGACAGAATCAAATTGATGATTGAATAAAATAATTAAGTTATAAATATAATTTGACATAACACATAATATTATGTAACATAAAACAGTACCTACCATGTATGTTGTATGAAAGTATACAATTATGTAATAATATAATACTATAATACTTGATAATGGAAAAAAATTGTGTTATGGTATTTGTAATAATCATTTAATATGTTCTTCTCTTTACTGTTATTGTAATTATTGTTTACCATTATTATTGTATGCATTTCACGGTGCATGTTTCCCTTCTGCGGCGACAACGAACCAATGTTTGTAATGTGTGTACACGCGACCGCCGCGAGTTGTTCATGGATGTGTACACAATAACGTGTAACAATCGTGAGTATGGACACAAACGAGGGGAATCCAGTAATGACGCGTTATTTGACTCACGACGAATAATAATTGTTATAATTATGATTATTTAGGTTGGGCAAGCAGGGACGAATGAAATGACAGAAATTCGTTGCAATGAAATGCGGTTACCCGTAAACACACAATTCGGCTTTATATAAGCATATTATTAATTATTATATAGGTAATTGATATGTCTACGAAATACGCATGAGAAATATTTATATTCCATCAGCTACAAAATTATTATTTGTTTACCAAGTCAGAAAAAAAATTTAAAAATATATTTAAATATTTATAATATGTTTTAAATATAATTTCTAAGACAAATTAATAATTGATTTTTTTTTTATGATTAATCTCGAAGAATAAATTATAATATAAGCACTACAATTAAAACGAAACGATCAAGTGTAGAGGTAGAACCAAAAATGTCTCATGGAGTTTTAAATTATAAAAATCATTTCACTTCAAAACTACGCAGACTATTATAAACCATAATATTGAAGGCCTAAAAAGATTTTTAATCGAAAAATGTTGGGGAAGCTATATTATAGTTGTGCACCGTGTGAATTCATTATTTTACGTATTATTTCTATTTTCTCGTTATTAAAATATTAATAATTGTAAAAATAAAACTTCAAAACGCAAAATGTAATATATGAACCAGCCTAAAAACAAAAATGTCATATAATACATTACATTTAATGTTAAAACATTTTGTCATAAGCATGGATCAGAAATTCTCTGCACGTCTAGAATCTGAAGTTATACTCCGCCTAAATCAAAACAGTGAGAAAAATAGCAAACGTTAATTCTAATTTTGGAGTATTAATTGTTTATTTTTGTTAAATGTTACTATCTATATATATATATAAGAATCTAAATTGATTTTGGAGACGAAGGAAACCGGTTTTGAACCCTCATAATAATAATAATAATAATTAACTAATTACCAATTATTTTCATATATTCGCCGATAACGATGTCTGTTTCTTTTTTTTTATATATATAATCATTGTATTATTTGTATAGCCAAAAAATAGTCTTATGTTTTTAAATTAAATTATAAAAAAATAATTTCTTCCGGAGGAAGATCGGGCAGCTAGTCTAATATAATCGAGTAATTTAGATCACTAGACGTGAGGCGGTCGCACTTCAAATTTAAACATATGTACGCGAGAACAATTTAAATAAACAAACGGCCAGTGATCGTTTACAATGCGTAATGAAAATTATATTCCAGGTTTATTCTGAAGTTAATAGAAGCGCAAATATTATCTCCCAAACGTCACATCACAACCATACAATAGATGGCGCACCGTACTACTTTCTTAGTTGCGAATAATTTGCAATTTACGATTTCGAAAAATAATACAAAGCAAGATGATCGCCACGCAGACGACCGCCTCCGACTATACCGCCTATCTACCAGCTGGACGCGTAGTATAATATTGTAACGGCGTATTTGGCTTATCTTTCGACCTGTGGAAACACGCAAAAAACATAACCGCGACTAGGGAACAGTCCGCCATAACACCACCGCCGGGATATAGTTATTGTGGTTATCTTTTTTTTGTATGTATTTTTTTTTCATTTCCACCCTCTCCCCGATCCGCACAACAACCGCACCCCGAACGAACTTCGGCACTACGTTTTCCAACACGGGTTATTATTATATAACTGCTGCAACAACAATATAACTGTCAAAAGCGTGTATCGTGTGCCCGCTGTAGTCGTGTATACGCACGAGCGAAATATCGTTACCCCATCATATCGCACGCGGGTATCTCGGCAAGCCATAGCGTAAAAAAAAGAAAAACAAACCCCTCCGTTGTGGTTATTTTCCATACCAACCCCGCTCGCGCTGTCGTCATCGTATTATCCGCATTACAGACAGTCCCAACAGCGGCTAGTGTTCCCTCTTAATTTATTTAAGTGATGGCCACTAAGGATCCATATATATATATAATGCTCTCCGTTTATCCGACGACCACGCGATTTCCCTATCTACACTACGTCCAGACAAGAAAAGGTACACTAGTTGATGGGTTTAGTTGGTATAATATTCATAGTTGTGAAATTATAATATACTGAAAGGTGAAAACTAAAATATTCAAACGACGTTATCGCATGTCCCTTTTACCCGCACTAATTAACTAAACACTCATCATCGTGGTGACTGGAAAAACTTTTCACTTACAGCACAGACGGACTAAAATACTTATTAGTTGTACTGTGTGTCATCGTATATACATAGGTACTAATGTACTATTATATGAATAGCGTTTTATCTCAATAAACGAAAAGCAAAAAAATTTAAATTACTCAAGATGAAAAATAAAAGCCGATATTGTGAAAATAACAGATTACAATAATATAAAGAACTCCGTCCCGCGTTTATCGCATTTATAAATTAAAATTGCCGTGTAAAGACTGTATTGTACCTCCTCTACAGGGGTTTTCACCAGCCCCAATAGTGGCAGCAAACGCCATTCTCACTCATTCCTCCAGCACATTATCCTTCAGGACTTTCCAGTAACGGTATTATTATTATTATTATACTAAGGCATACACGAAAGCTTTTGTTTCATAACGGAAAACAGCTATTGAATATGTCGTTGTGTTCACGTGGCACTTTTATTTTATAAGCGCGATGGTCAAACAATCGCGACTGCCTACTATTTAGTGCACAGTACCAAGGGATTCCGTGTCACGGAGGTACATTTATTTCGAACCACTCTTATTTTTAGAACACGATATCATATGATAATATATATATGTATCATTATGAAGAGTTAGTATTACGACTCCAGTTATACCATAAAAGATTTAATTTAAAAAAATATAATTATGTATAATTTGAAGAATTCATAACGATGCAAAACATTTTTTCAAAAATTTTAGTTGATAGGATCATCAAATATTGAATAAATAGTATCTAGAAAACTATTATATTTTTGATTCTGAAATTAAAAATATGGGTAGACATTAAAACTAAAAGGATTAAAAATAATTTAAAAAAATATATTATTGTAATATTATTGTATATAATGTTATAAGAACTTGAAACCATATACATATGCGACATACAAATTGGCATGTACAAATAATGTAGCAATCCTGTAGCTGTGCCAACTCAAAAAATGATTATATTATTGTTCCATATATGCATTTAATACGTAATTTAAAATTTAAAAATAATTCATAACTTATGTGTAATAATATTATTGCCAGTCTAGTCTTTAAGTCTAGTAATGATTATACCTACTGTTGTGTAGAGCAGAGTGCAGTATTAAAATTAATATCAAGTGTCATTTGTAAACTGTTAGATTAAAGTTAGTGTAGAGTTTGCTTTTCCTTACTTGTTTTTTCAATATACATAACAAAAGAAATAATTGTTATAAACGATATTGGCATTGTGTCAATGCATCATTGAATGCATCAATGGGAATTGTAGCCGATTCAATAGAAACAAATAAATATGTCAATTTAGAAAACAATTGTATTTTGAATATTATGAAACACGTATTATGAAAATATGCATAATGGTCACTTGTTAAGGTACTAAAATTGAATAATATACAATACAAACGATTTTTCGCTATTCTCAATATTAACCTTATTTTGTACGTAGAATACGCTTAAACATGAAAGAAGAGCTTTTCACAAAGTTAATATAATTTCCTATAGGTACGTAAAAATCTGTTTAAGTTCAGTGGTTTTTGAAACGTAAAACGCATCATTGAACTTAAAGGACATAAGCAATTATCTAACAAATATAAAAAACCTTAACCTAAAAAAAAAACTACTTGCTATTATCCTCGGAACACACATATTTCCGGTTGTTCTAAGGAGCCGGAAATTATTATTATTCGTTGTACTCATCCCTTGAAAATTCCAAGCATATATACGACAATAATAAGACATTATAAGAAGGTTAACCATAACCCTAACCCTAACCATGTTGAATATGGGCAATTTTTATTCTCTGACTTGGCCCGATACAATAATACAATATTTAATTATGTATACCTAATACGTTTCCTTATCGGATAACTTAAAATTCGTAGAACACGGGCATTTTTATAATTCTCTATCCAAACAATAGTTTTTAGTTATAGGAATAAAAAAAAAAATACAAAATATAAGGTGGATACGCTGAGAGAAAAAAAAAACTTATACCTCCTAAACCCCCAACGACTATCCTCTCCTCGCTCACATGGGTGACGTGTAAGGTCGGTCATGTAGGTAATGTACATTATAAAACCTCCCATGGGGCTCGTCCATCTTTTGTCTAACTACCCTCTTGCCCACAACCGCACCACTTCCGGATACACTACACATATATACATGCCAACCCCCACCCCCAACTACCCAGCCCACGTTAATTACGGTTAGAAACGCCAGGTTAAATAACCGCGGTTGTTTGTTGACTCTGAGCTTATTATGCGATTTTACTCGTCCATTACGACTAACAAGTACATAATATATATTACATATATATACGCAAGTGCACATGTATATGTATATATGTAATATGTATACCCAGAAAACACAGGAGTTTAGTTTTAAACGTAGGTATATTATATTGTTGTCACGAATATTATGCATATATATATATATATATTGGTAATTGACCCGTTTAATTGTTCACAGTTAAATATTTATTATATTTCTAATACATATGATTAACAATAGAAAAGAAGTATCATATTACTAAAGATCAGTATTATCTGAAATAAATATATCAGCACAGAAGCGTGTATACATTGTATACAAAGCCCAAAATTAATAAAAATTAATAAGAAAAATATAGTAATAATTACAAAATATTGGTTATCAATTAAAAATATACACATATTGACGCTGAACTAAACATGTGGTCGTCCCGTTTAAAATTAAGTCTCTGTTTGATAAGTAAATAAGAAGATATTCTGATAGATCGTTACAAATATAGACTGTAAACAAAAGTAAAAATGTATTTTGAACCACTAAGCTGTTGAATAAATTTGCATTAAGTGTACCGACAAAACATTTACAACTTTTGAATAATATTACTTACATCACAATATTTAACTTAAAAAAAGAATAGTTCAATTATTTTTTATAATTAATCGTGTCCATTTAGTATTTTAGGAACATCCATTAAGAGTACAAACCAATTTCACAAAAGTCAAGTCATACAACATCAAATTATTTTATTTTATTTAAAGAAAAAATGGAATATATTCTGAAATCTAACTATTTAGGTTAATTCTCAATCAATTCACTTCAATATATAATAATAAAAATATACATAAATATATGCATTCAATTTAGTTTAAAAATTGCTTGATTTTTAAATGCCAAAATATATTTTAAAAAAGTATAAATTACTTCAAATTGACTAAATAAAAACAAAAACACCTATATATTAAGTATTAACATGTATACAATGCAAAGCATTATTATTTATCATAAACTAAAAAGATCAACATCCACAAACAAGATAGACAGACAACTCGTGTCAATAATATAATGCTTTTACGTCCATGAAAATCCATATAATATTAGTTGACGTAAATACCCATGGGCCAAACACGAATCGATACGTCACATATCGTTGTGCAATGGGTTTGTATAGACGAAATGAAAAAAAAATACCATCGACTGCTGTTACTGTTATTTCAAACTTTGTGCAGTCAATTTTTTTTTTTTTATTATTATTATGATTATAGAAATAATTTTTATGTTATTCTATCTACACACATATATATTTTACACACACTCACATCGCCTGACCTGACCGATAATTGAAGGCAAATACAGGGGTGGCGATTATTCGAAAACCTTTCAAAGTGGGAGGGAGGACAAAAAACCGTTCCTGTAAACACAAAAACGACTAAAGGCAACCGAATAAAGGTACTCAGCACATCGCAGCGAGTAATGGGATATTCCTATACAAAACCTCCGGGCATTCGACAGAAAAATGACTTTACTCTCCGCACAAAAACTTTTATTGGACTTTTGAGCAGATAAAATCATTGTGTAGTGGTCATATAAATGGAAGCTGAAGTTGACAGATTTCTTCCGACGTTGATGCCAAAAATAAATAATTTATAAGATTTTATTTCATATATATATATATATGCTACCACGATGTATGTGTGAAGAGTAGTTAAGTTTTACGCCTAAGTAATTAGTCCATGGGACAAAAAAAGTTTTATGTTTCATAGTGCAGGGGTGGAAAAAAGTACTTGAATTAAAAAAAAATAAGTCAGCCTTCTTCAAAACTGGGCTAATGTTTTGTTGGGCTTGTCCATCAACCCAAGGAAGAGGGGTGAAACTTCCAATGATAAAATCATTAGCATGAAGACGGACTGACGCTAATAGCCAGTAGTGAGCTAATTTATGGTTTGAACAGAAGGTTTTTTGACATTATCGTATTTGAAGAGATAAAAAAAACAATCTCAAGATTCTGTTTTTAACGAGGCTAAAGTAGTGTAGAAAAATTTTAAGCTATTTCACTACTCAATAGCCAAAATAATTGGCATCGTGGTATAAATATAAAATTACAATTGATAAATTTAAATATCCAAGATATTTAAAAATATTAATATTAACTAGGAAGCTATATAAAAATATTGATTAAATACTTGCATAAAAATAATTAATAATAGTCCAAGAATATATTAGCTTATACACTTGTTTTATTTTTATAATTAAAACTAACAGCTTAAAATTAAGAAAACAACAACTGCAACATATAAAATCAGAGTACGAAATAGCTGTGGGATGAAAGAGGGTAGTAAACGACTCCTGCTCATTCATATTTTCATGAAATAAATGCGAAATCCAATTAATTTTATTTATTATATACATAGTAAATCCAATAAAGGGACAGTAGTCTACAATAAATGTCACGTCTATTTGGTGCATTATTTCCAAATTCAATATTGAATTCACCTATTTTTAAATCAATAATATACCTAATGGTTGTATATTTTAAAACTTTTATAAAGATAAAAATAAGATCAAAAGAATAATGAACTAATTTTATGCAAAAAATATCTATACTTCCTAAAAAAAACTATATTGTCTAAATAATAATAATCTTGAAAAAACTTTAATACATACATGTACTTTAGTACATCTAAGTTTAAAAATATTCAAGAAGATAGCAGGCGTCAAATTTTATAAAAATATATTTTACTACATTTGCAATATACTTTCATTTCGAACGTATTAAAAATGTATTTAGTATACAATTCTCCGACTGATAAAATTGTATTTCATTTCGTTACCCTCGGCAAAACATTTTACCATTTAATGGACAATATATTACAAAATGAATGTGAAGTACTGCGTGCACTGAGTAAAATTATTGTATCATCGACCTTACTGTTAAAACGACTGACCCACGAGTTCATCAAATACTATTATAATTATGATTGAATTCCAAACATTCCGATGTGTAATAAAATGCACGATACTTTACAAAAAACACGAAATAAATAATTATAGAATGGATAAATAAAAATAAATAAATATTTATTGGCTATAAAGATGACATATCAAAAGTTTTTTTTTTAATTACACTGTTTCAACTACAGTGTAATAATCACAAATAAAAAAAAGAGTTTACAATATAGGTACAACAAAGTGAAAAAACAACAAACATGAATGGGGAGAACTAACACAACGGTAGGTTAAGCCTATCAATTTTACAATTCATATACCATAAAATGTAATTTACAAACTTAAATCATGTTTGTATAAGATTGATGCTATATATTGTACTAACGTACAGAACGAATAGATAATAATCGAAATATAATTCTAGGAATCTCTGAATGGATTTCAGGTTAAGTAGTTCATTGCTGTTCTACAAACATAATACTATTTAGAGATCCAGCCCTTATTAATTATTTTCGTAACTAGAACGATATATTATATATAGAGCAACAAAGTATCAACATAATACATTTTTAATATTTTTACAGCATCTATAATTGAGTAACCAACATTACAGTGCAATAAATTTTTCACCCTAATGAAATGTTTGTTAACACAGAGAAATAATATTATTACCTAAAGGTAAGGTAACTATAATTATTAATTACTATCATCAAAATGTATTTATTATCAATACATTCATTAGATTCAGATTTTGAATTTTATTTATATGTAAAAATAATAAATAAAAACCATAAGAGTATTGTTTAAATATTTTGGGGGATTTTTATAAAGCTATTTCATACATAAATAAATACAAATGTACCAAACACATAAAAATAATTAGTTAAATAAATAATATTAAAAATATTATATACTAATAATAATAATTATTATTATTATAAGTATATAATAATTATATAGTATAAAAATAATAATAATTATTATTATTATTATTATTACTATTATGAAAATAATAATAAATGATAAACTAAGAAAACAGACAAAAAGGGTATTAAAAATTATATTCTTCTAGTAAACACAAGAGAATAAAGATGAATCAGAATGAAGGGAAGGATGATAGGAAACTGAGATAATATAAAGTGCATTCAATGATAATGTTTGAAGAGGTATTCACTTTGAACTCTAATAAATACATTAAAGCAAATGGTTGAAGTATAGATCAAATATAATTTAATAATTCCCAAAAATGTTTTTCGAAATAAAAATAATTAAAAAGAACGAAATATACGATTTTTTAATTTAATAAAATCCCATACCCATCTCTAAACACAATCATACAAAGCAGAAATAATCATAATTAAAAATTAATTTCATCAAAATATTTGGTTAATTGATAAAATAGATTTAAACATATACTATTTTTCTATACGAAACATTACAATTAATTAAGATTAATAACTATTAAATTATTTCTGCCTTGTTTACTACGCCCTGCAATTACTTTACATTCAATACAATACAGTTCTTTATTTTTTTAAATAATGGTTATTTTTATTGAAACTCAAGGTATAAACATTTTTAATACCAGTATTAATGTGATCACTCTGTATACACATTATAAACTTCCGGATTTAAAGGGTTCAGTGGTTCAACCCACGTCACATTCATTGGTATATCCTGTATATAATTCCAGCTTTAAAGGTACGGTCATTAGGAATCTAAATTTACAGCGGACAACCAGCCAAGGTTGTTAATAAATCGTATGCAGAGTGGTAAAGTAGAAGAAAGGGATAAACGTGCCTCAGACCTGTAATGATGGACTTATGTAGAGGATGGATACCCTTGCAGCCTTACAAACGCTCAAAAATGAAAAACAAATAAAAAAATATGTTAAATCTAAAATCAGTAGAAATACTCAAACATTTTCTCATTTTGTAAAACAAGCTAATATCAATAGTCTAAAAATATTTCCAAATTAAGGAAATATAATTATAAAATGAGCAAGCTGCTAATTCCATTTACTTAAAATGTAATAAACAATAAATTTAACAGATCGTAGTAATCCATGATGTTTAAATCATCACTTTTAAGGTATTTATTCATATTAATCTTAATAATACTATATAATATGATAACAGTATGTATATACTAAATATATTGAATAAAAGATAATTCAGTATCATAACATCAAATAAAATATTGAAGTATAATATTTGTTTCTGATATTTTGTATTTAATCAAATAATTTGTCTTTAAAATAGATAATTAATAAATAATAACTTTATAAGTATTATAGAAGTTCAAAAATGTATTTACACATTTTTATTTAGAATTGAATAATTTATATTACTGTTAAGTTTCTGACAATACGGTTTTCATAAAAAATCAATACGAATTTATTATTATAGAATACTTTCAGAGTAGTTAGTTGAGCATCCCCATACGGGATTTAATAAAGGCAAAATTACAACTCACATATAGGTATAGTACCTATAATTTAAGACCTCATTTCATATGCATTAATTTGACCTCAATTTTCCGAGCGTGGATGCAACGTCAAATCGAATCAATATCGAAAAAAATCTGTTACCCGTGGACGAGACATGCCCTTAATAAATATATCTTTCTCGTTGGTAAAATTACTCACAACACATTTAACGGTTAGCAGACGCTATACATTTTGAACGACCGTTTTCTAATACTTCAGACTTGAACACTGAGAGAGAATAGAGGAGTATTAGCTAGGGGTATTTGCGAATTTAAACCCATCAAATATTAACAGGTACCATTAGCGGACGTGGTGTCCGAAACGGTAAATAGCTGGAGGGGAAAGGGTGGCACGCGATTAGGGATACACTTCCACTGCTACTACTGTAGCTTTCTCCAAATACTGCTCCACCACGCATGGTTTGCATAAACAAGTGAATTTTCATTTTGTTCTCTAAATTTTACTCAACTGCCAACTAGTATCGTAAATCATAAGATTAAAAAAAAATAGATCGAAATTGAAAGAGATTTGTATAAGTATTTTATAAAAACAAAAATCGTTACATCATACATTAGTCTATTAAATATTATAACCATTCGAGAGTAGTAGGTATTAATATAATTTTTCCCTCCGTGTGTTATGTATACGCCTGTAATTAAATGCTAATGATAACGAGACTCGGATATAATATCGAGCGTATAACTTTTACAAGCGTAGGGAGAGTTCAAAACTTCTCGTATATGCTAAACTTCACATCCGGTGGGAATTTCACGATAAGTCCCGCACAGGACGAGAGTCTGTTATTACGTGTAGTGGCTTTTTGAATCACAAGGACCGTTTCTCGGCTTCACCAACACTCGTAAACTGAATAAGGATATATATTTTTTCTTTTTAAAAACTGAAAACAATATGAGTAAATAAAAAAAACCCCACTTACAAGAGTATTTCCGCACACGTCTAAAGGTGCAAGTTGCACACGAATGACGTACAAAGGTTCTCGAATACTATTTTGCAAAAACTCAAAATTGGTTAAAGAGTTTTTATTACGTTTTTATTTTTATTTTTTATCAACACCGGAACTAGAAACCAAGTAGGAAATTAATCTGGCACCCTACTATCAAGGTTTCTCCTACACAATATACCACGTGTTACACATACGCGATATTTTGTTTGTCCATAGTCTTTTTTATGGTTTTTTTCATCCAACTCCATTTATTTATTATCTTTTCAATTTCCTACGTTCCGGAAAAAATATTTTGTTTTCATAACCACGAAAAAAAAATATCTGTAGATACACATAAAAATGCAGGTCAACTATCCCCCTAGTGTGAAAACCACACAAAAAAATCATGAACACCGTCGACAACCAATCTATCAAAAATAAACGAGATATATTCAGATTGAATTCACTGACGCAAAACCAATGATCCGTTGGTTCTAAGTCTACGAAGGAAACAAAGAATAAATTCAATAATCTCAAAACCATACAGACAATAGATAAGTACATACTTAAGGTTATTGAAACTCAAAATATATACCTATAATATAAAATTATAAAAACGACAAAACCAATATATTTTCATAAAAGTGCAATTTTAAAATAAGCAATATATTTTTAAAAAAATAGAACACAACCTTAACATTAAAATATTAATATTAACTATTACTAATAGAAATAGAAACTAAACCAAATAGAATAATCAAGTTGAAAAAAATTGAGGTTAAAAACTATTGCACTACAATCGCAGTTACAGCCAACATCTAGACTTGTCATTCTAAATAGGTAACTTGTTTTCAAAATAAATATTGCTATTTATACGGCATTTGTAATAGTGGCCAGGGATTATGGGATTTCGTTATCCTCGTATAAAAGGCACGCGGAAGTATTCCGGAGGAAAACGCCGATTCGGCGGTGCGTTCGGTCGAGGCGATACCGGAACATGAATTATGTACGTTGAGAGCCCGGGGGAAGAGTGGGCAAAAAAATAAAAACCAACCACCACCACCACAGAGCATATAATAAAAGGGACGTTTACCCTAGGCTATCCCCACACGCCGTGTCCACCACATTACGGTGTGTTGGTGAAAAGCCAAAAATTTCCCGTTGTTTTTTCTCTGGTCCAGTCCGTTTATTGTATATCTCGGACGGTCCATAAATTATTTGCCTGCCCCCTCAGAAGAAATTGATAAGCTCCTTTTTTCACCCCTCCCAGCCCCACCAAGTCTAGAATGTGAAATTAGAGGGTTTTAAGGCGAAGTTGGCAATCTCTCGTACGTTAGAAGACCATGTCAGTAACAATAGTCTACTGAATGCCAATCTAAAAAATAAATAAATAGAACCATAAAAATGACCAAATCGTGAAATAATAATATACTCTACAGCGCGTCGTTATTTATTCAATTTTATTATTATATCTGCTTCGTCTGGAAGACTTCATACAAAAAACGAAATCAAATTTAATAATATATTTTAGATATAACTACTGGTGACTATAACATTCAATTATGATTAAATCGTATACATAATTTAAGAGCTGGAAATAATACAATTCGCAATAAAAACTCCGTAATAAATAATGAAGATTATTAATTAATACATTTATATTTTTATAATCTCATATTCTTAAGTATTACTATCTGTGTATATTGTTTAAGTTTGTCTTGCAGTATTTTAGCAGATTTAAGTTTAAAATTTAAAAAGGTAAAACATTAATTCGAATTAAAAATAAATCAGAGATGGTAAAAATATTTTTAAATAAAATTATACATTTTTATTAAAAGTGATATTAGTAATATTAATAATATAATATTTCTGAAGAACGTATAAAACAACTTTAAATGGTACTTTCAACGATTTAAACACAAAGAAAAAAATTGTCTTTTGTTTAATGACCAACAACGGTATTCGAATGAATAATATTGTAATTTCCAAGTATACACTATACAGATAAATGAAAATTCAGTATTAAAAAATGCTAGAATGTAGCATATTTGCCTAGCCATTACCCCGTTTGATTAAGACATTAGAACCTAAATTAATATTAAGATTATATTATAATTCTCTTGTTAAATTAAAAACACCAGCTCACAGTAATGTAATTCATTGTACATATTACACCGTGATGTAGAGACCATTTTGTAGCTCAAGTATCTCAAATCTTTTGTAGTCATAAAGACTTAACTTTATTGATAGTACTATTTGCTACCAAAAGGATTTTCTCTCCAGAAGAAATACACAATTGAATCTGTTATTCCCCGGGTCTCAATTTTTTTTCCATTGACTTTAAATTAAAAAGTCTTTAACAATCCGGAAATATTTTATTTGTCTGGATAATAAAAATATATTGACTTTTATTAGCTTTCATTCGAAGTAATAGCAGTGTTTCGATTTTTTCAGCCATAATATGTGTAGGATCTATATAGTATTATACTTATGTAATTTATATTTTAAACCTTAAGTTCATAAGTTGATACAACTTTTAACAATTCATGTAAAAATAAGTTCTGGAATTTATCATAAGTTTTCTTAAGACTTATGTGTGCATTATTTATAAAAACTACTCAAAACAAAATAAATGTGATATGTTATTAAAACGAATTTTAGATACGAATATGTATAACCTAATAGGTAATTAAAAACTCGTCATGGTAAGTATTTGTGTTTTATTTTGATGACAAACTATAAAAAGCTTCAATGTTTTGATTTAACTCCTCTATTGGGTAACAACGAATGAGAAAAAAATTAATAAAAATGAGTTTAAAAATGTTATATAGGGGACATACGTTATACACTTAAACATTAGATGAACTACTACCTAATGGAAAAAGAAAATAGGGGTAAACCTGTCAGTTTAATCCGACGGTTTTATTAAGACGGGAGAGCGAAATAGTCGTGGTAAGATGTAGAAGCAAGTAGAGAGTAAAAGTCGGAGTTTATTTTAAATTATAAACTACAGCGCTTCATTACTTTGCAATAATAACACTTTACTTAGCTCCTCACCAACCTGGCAACTATTTGAAGGGGGCGGAAAGTCCAATGGCTCATTCAAAATCCCAGTACACTATTTGATACTAAAAATGTATAAAAATAAATTTAGCGAATGATGGTTATTTTTATTTCTGTTGAAATCGAAACTTTTTATGATACGTTAAATAAAATGGAATTATCATATTATTATGGGATTAATTATGTTAATTATGAAAAATTTAAGTAGAACTAAATCGTGCGATTATTATTAGACAATTTCAATAAAATAATTTTAAACATTTTATAATAACAAAATCGATTTCACAAATACATGATACATATGGTTTCACCAATTAATTGGAACACTGAATAAATTTTATTTACTTATGAAAAGAGACCATTATATTTTATATGATACCAGCTTATAGTAAGACTACTGTCTCTAAAAAAAACTCGATTCTTTTTCAGCCTACAATTACAGAAATTATAAATGAAAATAGGCTGTCAAATTGAACATTGTAATCTTACCGAATACGTATGATACGAATAATATTATATATTTTTTTAACGTCATCAAAAACACAAAACTTCTCTTAAAATCGTTTTTTTTAAATTCATGTATTGGACACAGCTTTAAAAGTACTAAAAGTACAAGATATCTTAGGTTGAATCTCTAAAGAACCTTACCCATAACGCAATTTTTTCATAATAAATCTCTACCAAATGTAAAATATACGACAAGTATCCAATACCCGATAAATTTTCCATTTTTATATTTAAAAAAAATAATAATAAGTATTAAAATATATGAAAATCATAATAAAATGAAATAATGGAAATATATAACTTTGATAATTCAACAAACATATAATATGTTTGGAACTTTTTACAAATTTGAAAAAATGTTAAGTAGGTGCCAAATTTAAAAAAATTGGTACTTGAGGCATAAAAAAACTTATAAGAATTCTTCTTTAAACTATTAAGTAGGTCACTCAAAACATAAATAAAATTGTGTCTAAGTTTGTTTAAATTTAATTTAAAAAATTAATTAATTTTAGCAAAAACTGCAATATAAAATCTGTATTATTATATACATAATACAATAATCATAAACGTTTTTAACAGAATGTACCTTAAATTGTTAATAATAGAATCTTGAAAATAAAAACACAAAAACATAACTGGACTTAAAATAAAATAAAATTAATAGTTGTACTCATTATTTATGATTTTACAAACATGGTTAAAATAAAGTACTCATTATAAAAATATTGCAAACATTTTGCAGAATTGTTTTATAAATAACTAACATAAATAAATGATATAAATGACAGTAAAGATACACGTGAGTACATATTTAACAGGAGATACACTATGAAAAGATGAAAATCCCAATCATTAATAAAAAAAAGTTAACTATTGAACATGTTTTAAATTTTAAAAACATCGTCAAATATATTTAATGTTATTTTAAAATACGACAAAATAGTTTGGATGAAACATATGAAGGAAAAACTATATTGTTAATTCAACCATATTTTTTTTTATGTTATGTTTCATTTTGTCTACGTTATATATTAAGTAATATTATAGTATGAATAGTTTTAAGTACATGTTTCAACTCATTTACCTCATCACAAGCTTGTAATTAAATTAATGAATAACAAAATAAGTACAGATAAAAACCCTATAATTTCATAAAAATAAAATTGGAATAAAATTTGTCTTTAAATATTCGCATTACAAGAAGCTGAAGGCATAATATAACAACATACGCAATATATATTTATTCATTTCTATTTTTATTATTCCAAGTTTATTGAGAACGACTTTTACAAAACATATTGAAATAGTATAATGCATATATATTCTATAGTCAAAAATATTATCCAATTTCTCATTTATCGCTTTTGAATTTTTAACAAAATAACCTATATTAATAATTAATAAATAATTTGCAGCAAATGTAAATTTTTATTGGAATATTATAATATAGTTTTTCGACGTTTGTTGGGAATGTAGACAAGCTAATAAATACATTTTACAAATACTTTACATTTTATAAACAGGGGAAAAAATTGAAGTACAACAAATACTCTGGAATAAGTAAATATTTTCAAATAAAAAATAAATACTTATCATTAATAAACCAGCTTGAATGAAGCAGAATTTAAAATCAAAATAATTTAAGGACTCGATAAAAAGTTAAAGTCTTGAAAATGGACAATTTTTTTTTTCATTTTACTACTATTGTTTCTATTAGTTATTGCATGGTAGAAACTATACATATGCAATAAAAATAAATAGACTAGCTTTAGAATTGTCTTTTGTCGATGGCAGTAAAAAATGCTGAACACAAACAAAAAATATTCAACATCTACTGCAGCTAAGGAAAATGGAATTGTATACTATATAAGACATAAATAGCTAGCTACCCAAACTTAATTTTATTACTTGCTATTCAGTTTATGCTATAACTACACAAATCATACAAAAATCCTAAAATCATAACCCTTTTGATTTTCATGATAGTGTATACCATACCTTTCATTCGTTCTGACTAAAGACAAACTCCGTCAGTTTAATACTCTATTCACATAAATATAGCTTTAAACAGCGGGAGTGTGTATCCATTTACAATTTGAAATCTGATGATCTAATGACCGGACGGTGCATTATCACATCGTTAAACAAACAGTCGTCTTACTTTGGTATTGAATGTCAAATTGTCAAAATGTAATAAAATTATTCAATGGAAAAATGTATTACGGAAACAATTATATTGTGAATATATATCACAATAAATATCCGATTTATTTGATATCCAATATCCATAAAAAAAAAAAAATAGTCAAAATACAAAACATTTAAAATATAATTATACAATTTTTTTTTTTGTTATATACGTTTACTTCACGTTTGAATAACGAAATTAAATATTGCAGTAACCAAAACATGATATTACACTGTTGTTTCAGATTGAAAAATACAAACATTTAAAATGAATAACACTATCCCATAATAGTGAATTGTTGTTAAATATCAATTTGAATCTGTAAGAGTATAATGTTTCTCGTATCAACTTCTGGGACTTAAATGAATAGGTAATAATCAAAACGTTTTCAAGGTTTTCTTTTTATATCAAAGAGTACATAATTATATTTTTAAGAATACCAATTCTTTTTAGAGGTTATGTAATTGTTATTACGTTTTGCATTTGTAAAATTTAGAATTAAATTGTAGTGTACTATTAGCATCTAAATGCAACGTACATCACCGATCTAGATTGTAAAAGCTATGATTCCATTGAATTACATACTTAGTGTAAAATAACCACCTTTGTTGAAATATTACTCCATGTATTTCACTTAATACATAACAATTCTATTATAAATTACAACACAGTAGTATAAAAAAATTACTACCTTTACTCGTAATATACTTCAATTATTCTCCCACACATTAAAGTGACAAAATGTGTGATTGAAATTTACATTAAAACTTAAGATGCTAAACTTCGAATAGCTAACTTGTACATCTAATTTAATATCGGTAGGTACTGGCATTGCTTGATTTTTTCAGTAAAATACAAGACATAAAATGCAAACGATGTTTTTATATTTGATGAACATAAGTTAAAATGTTTAAGTAAAATTATAGTAATATAGTTATTTTAAACTTTATTTATCACTCAAAAATTAGTCGGATTAATAATTATCACCCAACGGGCTATGTTACAATTCAATAATGAATATCTACTATTGTGTTAACAGTGAAAGAAAATATTTTTAATAATTGCTTAACATATAGCACATATATATCTACAACATTCTGGATAGTACACATAGAAAACAAACAATGTAGTGATTACTACAGTATTGAAAAATAATGATTGACTCGATTTATTGTTCTTGAAATGTTGTATACATTCAGAGATAAAAAATAGTCAAGGGGTCACAAGACCGACCGGTTTTAATTACGTCTTTATTGTTTCCGGGGGGTCGGTGACATGCGGTCATTCATTAAAAAGTTATTGCCCAAGGCCCGGGGATATTTTGAAAACTTTATAACACCCCTTAGAGAAAGCAGCCAAACAAGCGAGGTTTTTAGAATTTCCGCACATAGACTGAGAAACGAGTAGAAAATTATTACGACTGGCGACGGACTCCGAGAATTAAATTTTATGCCAACACCTCCCACTGCTGCTGTACTTGTTGTGAACAAGTGCACCTGATTGGGCGAGAATTAAAAATAATTACAGCAATTTCCCTTTTACAATTAAAAATTAAACAACCTACGCCTTGATAATGAAAAGAAGAGAACCGTACCTACGCAAGCACACGCTCACGTCCATAATATAATAATATACATAATCACTGTTTGTTTTAAAAGATAAAACTGTTAATGTTGTTTTTGTTATCGTCGTCCTGATCACCTGGTAACGGAAAAGTAGGTATGGAGGGGATGTAAATGTATATAATATATAGGTACATACCAGAAGCGAACGCGCAGACTGCTGAACAGGCCAACACTGCAGTGACCAGTGCTTGCCAAGAGCTGCTCGAGCACATCGTCAGCCTGTAAAATACAACGGTTAAGACATATTGGGTCCGACAATCACATTTGAACCCACTCTTGTTGACGATGAAAGCAAACCATACAAATGACAAAATTCGTTTCGCAATCGATACGAAACGCGATAGTATATTATGATGGGATACTTAAATCTAAATCCATACTACACTACTGACGGTTCATCAGGTGTAATTTTGGGAGGAGGGGAGGTTGTTCAAGTTAGGCTAGGTTAGGTTTCAAATGACCGATATCATATCGGATATCCGATTTCTGTCAGTTCGGTTCGTCCTAATAATAACACCAACACATCCTGTGAGCGAAGATATAGTATGTGCAAACACGAAATAAAAACAATAACAATAAACAAAATCTATGATAATAAACGTATATAATTATTATAATAATACGCAAATTGTGTTTAACGATAAAACGACCGAGTAAGCCTCGACTAGGACACGGATTTTGACGGCGGTAGTAAAATAAAATCGCATCACTGCCTACACACAACAGCGGTTAACAAAAAAATTAACAATAATAAATTGATACCGTTTATATAGTATTGATAACGGTTGACGAGTGGAAAACAATAACGACGCGATCGGTCGGTCGATCAGACGAACGACGGACGCGGTCGTGTCGTACGGGCGCCGGTGGTACGCGTACACTGACTGAACGCGACGGGGGCGGCGCACGCCCCGCGAGCTTGAAACGCGCGCGCGGCCCGATCCCTCCCCTCCACGCGCGCCCACCCATCATTGCCGCCGACGCCGCAGCCAATTGGCAAAAACCGCCGCCACCGCCGCCACAGGTATCGCCGGACTTGCCGCGCGCGTGCGACGGCGGATAAACGCGCGCGGCATTCGAACGCCACGAACGGTCCGGACTAACACGTTCCGACGTCGCCAATACCGATGAAGATCCCTCGAACGCCGTCGCCGCTGCCACCACCGACGACGACAATTCCCCGCCACCGCTGCTGCACCGTCCAGGGTAAGCACAATAATTATTAATAAAATAATCTAGAACATAATTATCACTGCTTTGTCTGAAACCAGTTTGTGAGGAAATTAAGATAGGGTAATTCAGGATGATTCACCAAACATTATTTTAACACACATTTATTGAAATTTCCTATTTTTGGAATTTTCCTTCATATTTTTTTACTTAAAATAATTATTGCATTCAACATGTATCATCTGAGCGGTGATCTACAATAACTATTTTTAAGAATTAAAACCTGTCTTTTTTACTATGCACTGCCTACACAAGCAAATAAGTTATTCGGTAGAATGATTCGCAATTTGAACGAAAAGTTTTTGAACTATTCAACTGTATAAATCAAAGTCAAAGAATTTAATATTTTCTGAATAATCATTGGAAATTAATATTTACAAAGTACATTGAAGATCAAATTCAACAACTTCTATAATTGCCAAGTTATGTATTTATATATATGGCTATATATACATATATATACATTGCTATTACGTAATTTTGAAATAAATTTTATACAATAAGATTATTAAAAAACAAGTACCTACAAACTTGTATAAAATTATTTTTTACTGTCAAAAATTGAGTTTAAAAAAAAATGTAGCACCTAAGAGCGAATATTTAGAATACGTCTATAAGTACAATGACACCATCCGACGAGTAAATCTTTCTTGTACTTATCTTGTAGCTTATTGTTTTCGAGAAATCTATAAAACCTATAACATATAATTTTAAATGTAAAATAAATAATTTTAGCGAGATGCATTATTTTGAAAAGAAATAACTGCAGGGGTGAAAAACGTAAGCTAAAAAAACTAATGGACTGGTATTTCGGCCTTGTATTCACCCCCCCCCCCCCACACCAATTCGACACATGTGCAGTATATTCATGTATAATTTTAACAAAACTTTATAGTTTCGGCTACCAATAAAGCTAATATGGCAGCATATTCAATTGTTGACGAATGCATATTATATACGTCTATATATTTTCCAAGAGAGTGTCTTTTAATGTCTTTAAATCTTAATTCGCTAAATTACTAGGATGAATTAAAATGTACTGGGATCGAATAAATACTTGTTTTTTTCATAAACTATAATTAACACGAAAAACATTTCTCTTCGAGGTATTAAATCAGAATATAAAAATGTTCTTAATAAATTATAGGCTATCTAAGAATAGAAGGATCTAATATAACCTTAACTTATCATTAAAGCTATGCGCTAGTATAAATTACATAAATAAAACATGTATAAATACATCCTATATAATTATATTTGATTTCTAAATATACTATAATATATATATTCGGTGAATTTTTAATCCCTTAACAGCCATTATATTATTTTAATTAGCATAAAAATGCAAGTACCTAATAATGAAATAAGGATAAAATGTTCACATGCATATTAATTTTGTTTGTTATGATTGTATATAGTAAGGTAGGAACTTTGAAATAATTAAAAATGTTAATACATGTTAATATCAACATGTAGAAGTAGCTAAACCAAAATTTTATATTTTTTTTGTACTTAAGAAACTAGAATATATTGAAACTATATAGTATTGTGAAACAGTTCAGAAATTAAAACTCGTCTATTAGGGAAGACTAAACAAAGTAAATTCTCTCCTATATATCATATATTATCAAAAAATTTACTTTTTTACTTAAAAAAACTTAATTAACAACATAATAATAACTTGCGAAACATTGTACCACAATCATTTAATTGTTATGCTTGATAAAATATATGCCACTATCTGTTAGGTTAAATAATACGACGTAATCATTTAAACATTTATAAATAATTGGATTATTGCAATTCCGTATAAACTCACGCAAGCTTTTTAAAGAACTTTCTCTACATTATTTTATGATTATTATTTTATTTTTAAATAAAAAAAATGTATTATCATTAGGTTAGGTATAGTACTTTAATATTTCAAATGACTGCAAATTCGACAAAAAAAATAAACAGTAATATTATTATTTTTTGTTTTTTGATCTAAATACAATTTCGACTTCGTAGGCCATTACTTCTTCGGTGGCAAGCCTTGTGAAAATAGTTTAACCTCCCGTGTAGCGGTTCCAAACATGAAAAAAAGGCCATTACTCTTCACATTTTTTTATTGAAATCATTACGGGTTATTATATTTTCAATATAATTGTTTTGGTTGGGTCTAAGTTCTTCATCTATGGTGTTTGATATAGGATTAGAATGTTAAGTTTGTTTATGCCGTATTGGTCAGAAACATTTTATTTTATTTTGTTATAATATATTTGACCAGGTATTCTAGACGCACAGGTGATAACATATTGGTGGTTCGTTCCAGCTTTACTATATTTTAAAATATTAAATACATAATTATTCCATGTTTCTATGTTATAAATTGTGATTCATATTTTATTGACTGTAATTTAAAGTGGTTTGCATTTTTTTTTAAATAATTCAGTAAGTAATTTCAAGATTTATAAATAATATTAGTAATTTGAGGTAAATACTCAGTTCATAAAATGTTTGTATTATTCTTATTTGTAAATAATATATCAATTACATGAATATGCATAACATAGTGCGTAACCAACTAGCAAGCAAAATTAAACTCCATAAGACTATAGTTTATAGCAGATAATAAAATCCGAACATTGCTCATCATAAATTATGGGAGGATATAAAATAAATAAGAACTACGAATATTATATTCATAAATATACGTTTATAATAATTTTAATATTATGTAATATTTCATAATTTTAATTTAACTAAGTCTTATAGATATATTTTGAAAATGTATTTGGTCGTCATTAATAATGGGTACATAATACTATAGATACATAAAGCGGACATTGATACGCCCATTATGAAGAAATATTACTCCATTTACAGATATATTAAACTATGAATGATAATTATGTGTAGAAAAAAGAAGATGGTTTTTTTGTCATAAGGAAGTATTTTTAAGTCCAAATATCGGTGTTTTACAACAAAAATATTCTAACATTTGATAAATAGTACTAATGAGCTGCAAAGTAATTTTATGTAAAAATATGAAAGAAGTAAAAACAACTTTAATTATTTACAATTCAAATCGATTAGGTGTCGGTCTCTTTATGAGTAAAACATAAACTTCAAATATAAAAGGATTTATCAGTCATAAAAAATTATTTAATGTTTGACTAGGTTTTAAATTTGAGTTTAAATGTATTTACATTTCACAAATTAACCACAAATTGGTGGCGAAATTATAAATTTAACTTATACACCCAGACTCCATATCCTCCGTATTCAACTATATTTTGTTTATTGTTTTGTACGAGTTTACCACAACCCCTATCAATCTTACATAATCTTTACTCTTTAGTAAAACATTAACATAATTTCCAACGTTATGTGCTATAAATACACAATTCATTATTTTTTTAAATAGAATTACTACCTATATTTTGATCAAGTTTAAACAATTTAAAGCATATACTCTGATATCAAAATAATAATTTTTGACTATCATTGAAAATATGTAGGTACTTAATTAGTAAATTATATAAACAATGAAACATTTTTTATTTATCAGTTATTATGTAACAAATAAAATATATATTTGATTTAAAAATGTTGCTGTTATAAATAAATCACTTCACCACAAATTATATCCTAATATCAATGAGTGAATATAATTAATTTTGACATGTTTTTTAACTGTACTCAATGGATGCGCAGTATGTTTTTTTGTTTATAAGTAATTAACACATTGTATATGGTATCAACATTTTGTACTGAAATAAAAAGCTTTAAAATACTCGTTTTATACAAAGTTGTCATATAAAAATAAACTAGATTTAATAACAAATTATAAACCTTAAAAAGATTTGATTGTAAATATATTGCACATGCGCCATTATTATAATTACCAAAAATGCAAATATTAAACAAGTGCAGTCGATATAAGTATTGCATTTTTAAGTTAAATTAAAGTACAATACAAATGTAGTTAATGTTTATTGTACAATTAATTGTTCATAGATAACTATATTATAAAATAAATATTTAAAAAATATTATTCAGATTATTTACTTAATATTTGCAATAAATTGAATAGAATACATAAAAAATAAAATTATAAAACTGAAAATAAACACGCTCAAGAAGAATTTACAAATCCTAACTATTCTATTCGTTCCAAAAAATATAAATGTGTATTGTATACATTATATTATATTAATTTATAAAAAACTGAATACTTTATTTGTTTAGGGGGCAAAGTTTTATACATTCAACTACGAATATGAATACGTAGGTATGATTTATATCAATTCTAAAAATGCGCCTGAATATAAAAAACTATTTGGTGACCGTACTATATAAGTTACATCATAGACTAGGCCTTAAAACTTTTCCCATATAAAATTCATTTTATGCAAAAAAATAAAAATAAATGTTGTTGGTGAAAATGGGATCACTATTAGGAAAAGTTTGTGTAGAAAAAGGGCGATTACCATTATGGCCAGAAAAAACTTTTGATGCAGCTTACGCACTTCGAATATATACCAATAACGATAAACATACTTTCTAAACGGCAGGAAATATTAGCAAACTCGAATAAATATACAATATTATAATTGTAAACCATGCATTTTTTTAAATGTATATGTACGGTGAATATTAATTTCAATCCAAATGTATCTACCTATACGTTTTGCATTCCGAATACCACAATATGTTTTTCAAATCAGACAAATTAATTATTTACAATTACACATATTATAACATGTTAAATTTAAAAGATCCGTGGTTCTAATCTTAAAAGCGTTGAGAAAACATAGTATAGTTTTATTTGATAATTGATTACCTACTTATTGAAACGGAGAATTTAAATTAAATAATTTTCTATTAACTTGTCAACTATACTCCATTGATATACTGAAAGTTGAGTTGATTAATACTGTATATAAACATCGTTTATTACTTAACTCATGAGCTTAAAATAATATTGTACTGTTATACACGATTTTTTAATCATTTTTGAAAGACGCGCTTCGAATAAAATTAATAATAAATAGTAATATGGTCAGAATTCGTCGTTTTTAAAAACGAATAGACTTAAAACCCGTTAATGAATGTTTTATTTAAATTAAAGTTCTTAGGATGGGGGAGTCTTAACACGAAATGAATATTCATCTTGGTCGATTCGTCTTGGTACGCCCGTAAAACTTTCTTCCCGAGAGAAAATAATAATTCCGAATGGATTTTAAAACGGGGGTCCGTATATTATTCGCTGGAATACAAATATCACGAAACTTTTACTTCCCACCGACCCATCCGACTCTTCAGTCTTATTAGCACCGTTCTTTGCACTCTGATGAGTTTTTTTACGAGCTTTGCCGCATAGGTTTCAACCCGTAAATACCAATAAGTCATATTTTCAGAGAAAGTATGCAAAAAATAATAATAAAAATATGTAACACCATGTCAACATTTAAAAAAGCTCCAGACCTTGTAAACTTAAAAAGTATATTACAAGGAGATTACATTGATTTTCAAAACTATTGTTTACAATATTCAGATACTTCAAGTAAACATAAATTATGAAAGGTGACATAATACGAAATATTAGACTACATTTACAAAGAAATATCTTATAGTTAAACTAAAATTATCAAAAACCAACAGTATCATAAAATTTAAAGTTTTTTAATAACAACAAAATAATCCAGGTAGGTAATACATCAGCAACATTAAATTATGGAATAAATATAATAAAATTTAAATTGCTATTGGTCCATTAACTATATTTTTGATGTAGTATAACATTAAGTATAAAGTAAACTTTTCATGAATAATTAATTTATATATGCCTACAAGTTATTTATTTTCCAAGCAGTAATTTAAGTGCTACTTTACATTTAATATTAAAACCAATCTGTATTTAAACATTATCGATAATAATAACTAACTAATATTTAATTTTTACGTGTACCTACTTATTCAACAAGTTACAATGGTAAAAATTATGAACTATATTCTGAAAAAAAATATAATTTATAAAAAATATAATATAAAAAAACGCAACAAGCTTTGCTCAACACTTTGGCGTAGTATAATATAGAGATTAAAAGCTCCGGAAATTGTTTCTTAAGTAACGATCAAATTCAACATTCCACTCTATGTTCGTTCAATAATGTACGACATACGTGTCAAATTTATTAGGAGTGCTTGTAATTCGAAACCTATTTTGGTAAACAGTTATTTAAGTGGTAATATTAAGTTATTTAAGTAGTAAAATTGAATTATTTTCAAATTGTTTAAGATAATTGAAAAAAAAACCTTCATTTACTTCACCAGCGCATATTTTTACATCTACTATTGAAAAAATTATTTTTAATCTGAAATTCATAACATTTGTCTGATTTGAGAAACGAATCAAAATTATCATTTCCAAGCCACAAAATCAACCAATTAAAGTTAAGTCCCTGGTTTATTTTTTTTACATATAAATTATTGTTCGGTAGTTCTACCATTGGGTTGATTTTTCCTCAAGTTATTTTCAAACTATTATATACATCTCGATTAAATTAATTGTTTACATATGGCATTTTTCTTATAAAAAAAAATGTTGTTTCGGTTTCTTTAACACATCGTAACGGCCCTGATTGAAGATAATGAACAGAATTTAAAATTAGTTGTACATTATGGTTTTTTAATACTCTGTGGATCAGTGAAAATTATTCAAATATTTAGGGTGAAAGTGAAATAATCAATAAGTAGTCGTTCAAAACAAGAAAACATTTTTTAATTTTTAAAATATTCCCAAAAACATTAGGAAATACAGTAAATGTTGAATACCTGACTAGATAGACCTGACTATACACTTAGTGACTCTTCTAACGGCACATACTAACAAAAAAGAAAAAAGTTAAGATGTACGTGAAATGGGATCGACAACTGTACGAATAGCTAGGTTAGTGTTACATTTTATTTCTGCATACAACCCATTAAACGATTCAAAGAAACACGATCCGAGATGAAAGATAAGCATTAAGCATATACTATATTGTTTATGGATAAACTTACCACCTAAAACATATTCCTTATATCTTAACAATTGATCTAGATATGTAACCAGAACCGTTAGAGTACAATATTCAAATAAATATTCTTGTCATCGTTATCAGATCAATGTTCTCAACACTGATACAATTTAAATAAATTTTTTATTTTCAAGTCATTATCCGTGGTAGTAAAATTGAATGTAATATTTTTTTTTCAATAAATATGTTTAGGTATATTTATTTATACATAAAATATTAGAATGAC
Organism: Myzus persicae; assembly: GCF_001856785.1. Classification (NCBI taxonomy): domain Eukaryota; kingdom Metazoa; phylum Arthropoda; class Insecta; order Hemiptera; family Aphididae; genus Myzus; species Myzus persicae. The sequence goes on along the minus strand of NW_019101224.1, from coordinate 272,769 downwards.
GATTGATTATACTTACCTTTATAATAAATCTTTATAAATACTGACTAACAAAATAATATTCAATAAAATATTAGGTACCATTTGAGATTAAAAATCCAGAATTTTTACAAATTAATAATACATTCGTAAATTCATTAACTTAGATACTCAAATTATTAAAAACAAACTATAATATATATACCTACTATAGGTACTAAACTACCGTAATCATAAGAAGAAACCACCGAAATATATTATACTATAAGGTATTAGAATCGTAAATAGTACCTATTTTGTTATTAACGAAATTTAATTCATTATTACTAAATACTATTATAGGTACATTTAATCATTATTTAAAATAAAATGTAAATAATTGAGTTTGATAAATATATAGTAATCATTCGTCCAAAGCACTGGTTCATTTAAAATAGTAAACAAATAACAGGTGATAATAATCTTTCACAGATCGAACATAATAATTGTCGATTGGCTACTTCACTGTTTACTAATTAGTCTCGGGTAGTTACTCAATGGATAGGAGTGGGGTTAAGGCCATTAATTATCACGAATTCGCTAATTACTGTGTAGGAACTATTTGTCAAACGTTAGGAAATTATGGTTAAATTATTAATTAAACATTGTCTTCACAATGAAGCAATCATAGAAATTGATTACTAAAAATACTAATAACAATAATCTACATATTATGTAAAATATGACAATTTATTCTACAACCATTGTTGGCGCCCGATAAGCTTTGGCAGCCGGACACATATATTATATGTGCCGAAAAATCTAATTTCGCAGCGATAACGAGGCAAGGCACGCTCCGCGACTATCGCAGTCCCGAGCGACTTGTCCGATTAACCGGTTTCCGTTTACCGTACAGCCTACTTCCCCACGGCTTTTAGTCCGGTTTGGCATTGCGAGCTTATCGCAAAGTCATACATTTCTTCGTGGAGACAATAATTTCCACGGTGAAATGTGTTCCACCGCCGAGTCTCACCACCGTAGTGCGTATAATATACGTACGTACTCTGCGTACTAGTCATTTTTCCTGGACACTATGCGTTACTACGCTTTACGCCACCTTCGGGCCAGCCTCCAGAGCCCACCTGCCACCGGCCACCCAAATCACCCGGTCACCATAGTGACCTCACCAATTTTATACCAGCCCGAGTGGCAGCATAAAATTTAGGTCAGTTGTTATTATATAATACTTATGTTCGGTATCACACGGTTATATCAGTATTGGTCATTGTCGCCATACTATGTAATATACCTATTTTAGCGTAGTTTTATTTATCATTTGTTCACCTGATTAGTGATATATCACCATACCATACCTACTTACACTATATGATAGGCACCGTTTATTGTCACTTATTATTATTTTGAATTATCACCATATTTTTTTACCATTTGATTTTGTGTTTTCTATTATTTTTAATCATTTTCGTATTGTGAAATTTTCCTAATTTCCTACAATTGTCCAGAAGATCTCATATTATACGGTCCACTATCATACACGGCTAGTGCCCGTACATTTTAGCTGTACGCCAACGAAAGCCCGTGGCGAGCAAAGAATATGCAGTTACTAAAAAAATATAATATTAAATAAATTAACTAGATTTATGTAAATAAATAATCAAAGTATACACTAAATTCATGTTTTAAAATGCGTAAATAGCGGTAAATAGCGAAAAGTCCACTTTTTTATTTAAGACCGTCTTTTCAAAGTCGCAAATGTACGTTCAAAAAGACTTTATTCGGATATATATAAGCTATACGGGTAGGTTTTTTACCACCAAATACCTCCCATGAGACTAAAAGCATTACAGGCAACATGCGTGATTTAAATCGACCACAGAGAGCCATAAGACGTTTAAAATAAAAATGAAAATGTAAAATCTAGTTCTTACAAATATATATTATATGTAAGAAGAAAAATAAAATTTCCAGCGTTCCCGATTAGTGATTACGAATTCAGGTGTTTTTTTGAATCAATAACAAATATTATTATAATTTATAACCAGATTTATCTGTATTTGTTATCTACAAAATTATTAACTTAATCTAAATCTCTATGATTTAATACATTACCTACTAATATGTTATATAGTTGAATTATTTTTATAAAATAAACCTCAGTCTTTAAACCATACAATAAACATAATAAACACTTATTGCTATACTTTATTGACAAGAAAAATATTGTTAACAGTATTTTGATGACTAAATTATTTGCATAATTTATAAAAAATAAAAATTGTATTTAAATGCAAACAAATAAATAAAATATATAAGCGTGAAAAGTTTTTAGGGGGGTTTTATTGGGTATATTATAAAAATTGACTGAAACATATTTTTTTTTTTTAGTAATACCATACTAATAATTTTAATAATATAACAAAAGTTACAATATTTTCATTTAATCGTAATTATTAAAAGAGAATATAGTATATAACAGGTATCCACCTAAAATATAAAAATGCCTAAAAATGATACTTTTTACTGGTCATAACACATAACTTATTAGATACGTAGATCAATGAGTGACTATTGTAAGTAAAATAAATATATTTTAATCATGGAAACATTTTGGAAACAATAACCGCACGACAAATATAAATAAATATTTCAAACAAATATTCTTAATGAATAAGCTGTAAATATGCAATCATAGTCATCAACTGTGTACAATAAATTATTATTCTATTACGATAAAATTATTTTCTTGTAATAAATTATTTAGAAATGACCTAATGTCAAATACGCATTTAAATATTAATTAAATTAAAAATGACTTAATATTTAACAAATATCTATTGTTAGATACATCATAAACCTAACTCTTATTTCAATAAAAAAGAAATCTCCAATAAGATATAAATATTTAATTAAAATTATACAAATGGCAGTTTATTTTTCAGAATTGATTTTTTTAAATATTCACAGCTCCGATATAATAGCAATAATAAGCGAATAAAAATCAACAATGCAAAAAAATGCAATCCACTCAAAAATTCCACTAAATAAATTTTAATTCCATTTTCCACCATTAAACTTAGAAAACATAATTATAAGGGCAAACTAAAAACCTACTTTATTTAGCACTAGTAAAGCGAAGACGACAATAGATGATAAACTATTTGGTTATTGCAGCATTTGATTACTCGATTTTGATGCAAGAACTTTGATTATATTTTTTTTTAATTCGCGAAAGGATATTGAAATTATATTATTTTAATGAAAATGTTAACATATTTAACCATCTACAAGCTCTTTGACAATAATCAGTTGATTTTAAATATTTGATGAGCAACGCTATCAAACAAACAAAATAAAATGAAAAAATATTTTAGTGTTTGTTTCTGTTTACAATGAATTGTATGTACCTACGTAAAAAAATCCAAAAAAAGAGGTAATTTTATGCAACGACACAACCCCACGACGGTACAGCATAATAATGTCGAGTTATGTGAATTTTTTTTTCATCTCCGTCATTTCCCAACAACAAACTCTTGCTCACCATCCCCTCAGATTACCACACTTGTTTACCCCTTCCGGTGTTCGTATTGCGTCCAACGGAAATGTAAAACGTTTAACGGTTGCCGGACAAAAGCGGCGGCGTGTGTCCAAAATGAGACAGTAGCGGGAGCACAGCAGCGGTGTTTACATTATTATTAGTTTAAACCGTATTTCGTGAGCGAGCGTTGGTGGTGGCGGGGGTCGTGTTGAGGTGGGTAGATTGTGAGTACCGACGGCGTCGGTTGGGCGGTATGGCGCTATATGACTGCCGAGCCTTTGGCGATGGGTTCCATCGCGGTGGTGGTGAAGTGGTGAGGAGAGGAACAAAGCACCGGAGGACGAGTTTAATTTCGCATTTCATTAAGCCCTCTGACCGTTGTTTAAAGGGTGGTGTCCCGGCCGGACCGAGAGTGAGAGCACACACGCCGACGCCGCCACCGCCACCGCCGTGACATCCGCCAACAGGTCCCACCCGCGCCGCCTTCTATTCCTACTCTGGTTGACCACAATAAATCTGTCGGTCCGTGTAATTGCGTTTTACATCTTGCGTGGTGGTGGATCTCGATTTGCCGTGAGGCCGAGAGATTAATACGCGACAAATCCGACGGGCTAGCCCCCCACACCCACCAAACATCTCATCAGATATCCCCTCGTAACCCCTAAGGCACCACCGCGATGGAATCCGTTTACTAAACAATGGCCAATGGAGATTTGCAATCAAACTCAAAAACACTCACCCCCTGACTCCCACCACCACCCTTATCATATCACCTCTATCCTGCCTCCGTCATCCTTAAGGATGGCACACGGCACACACAAAGGACGATTATTCGAAATAATATATTCGAAAGGGAGTTACGTATACGTAGACAGCTTAAGCGTCATATTATTGTATTAATATCACCATCATTGTTCTTAAATGTCCTTCACATGTACCAGCTGTCTAAGTGATATTAAATCGAACGTACGCACGAACTACAAAATACGAAGGAACTTTCGCAATCTGAATAATTATTTTATACTACATAATATAACATACGTCAATATATGCGTAACATCATTAAGTATACCGACCGCGAAGATATAACACTTAATAATATTATCACAATAATGTTAAAACTTTTTCATAATAATTAAAAAACGAAATGTCTACAAAGACTTATGGGAAATTCGATACTAATTAAGGATATATAATTATTTTCTATACAGCAATATCATTATTAGTACGTACATAATTTATACAAAGAATATGTTCTATTTCTATAGCGTACAATTGCATTTCAAGATTAAAAATTAATATATTTTTTTTATAATTTTGTAAGAATATACAGGAGTATAACATACAGATAACCTATAAATAATATTAGCTGTTTTTAAGTATTTTCATGAATATGTACAAATACTATGGACTTCCTATTACATTGTACTTAAATAGTACATAAATAATTATATTATATTCAACTATCCATCCGAAAATTATATAAATTAAATTGCAAATACTAATTTAATTAAATAGTATGCGCTACCAAAGATATACCTACCACAAATAAAAATTACTAACTTATTATTAGGTATTAAATTGAAATATATTCTTTTTAATAAGAAATATTATATAATAGCCTCAGATGTATTTTTACATAAACAAAAATATCACAAAACTCATAAGAATTGTATTATTTGTTCACTATAAATATTATTTAAGTTTACAACACATTAAATTATGTACAAGTAATGGGACTATACTTGATGATTTTTAGTTTTTAGTGTATCGACGACATCAAATTTGAGGAATAAACATCGTCTATTGTTTCAACATTGTTTAATAAAGGGCTCAATCAAAAGTTAAAAAACTGTTCGATTGATCTTTTATCTTCACAAGAGCAAACTTCATAAGACCATTGAAATGCTTTCACGAGTAGGTGGTCAAACAGAAAACTCAATTAAATCAGCAGCAGAAAGTTTGAACAGAAATTCGTTTAACTGAGGGATAGAAAAAATGTACATGGGATTGATCAAGGGAGAAGTGAGAAAAAATGGAAAAGGAGAGTTGTGTCCTGAAGTATCATCGTGATTAGAGAATTTTTCTGTTGGAGTTTGTCTGTCTTTAGAAAATCAAAAGCCTTTGTGGCTGCTCAAAGCAGTACACCTGTTATTGCCAGTAGAATGTCCCTATCTTTAAGAATCCATTTACCGACTAATATAATTTTATTGCATACATATAAGTATAAACCTTAAAACATATTCTCAACACACAATCTAATTAGTTATAAAATTATCCATATGCACTGTGGAAATAATAATAGTTGAAATAATTATGTTTGATATAATTTATCAAAAGGAAATTTCAAATACACATAGTACAACATACTGACAAGTTCACATAAAGTAATGAAAATTGCAATTAAAATGTTTTAATTTATTTAATCATTGTACATTTCATTTAGGGTTATTCTCATTTCAAAATAAAAATTTGATGTAATAATTCAATTTGAATACGTAAATACAAACAAAATCAGCTGTACTGCAATCAGTCAGTAAAATTTTTCTCTAGATAATTATTCGGAATATTTTTCTACCAACCTTAATCTGATTTAATAAATTAAAATGATATTGTTTTAAATTATTTGAATAACAATATTTGAAAGTTATTCGAATAATGTTACTCTAATTATGGTCTATTTTATTTGAAAGAAAAAAGGAAAAAATTGGGTTATGGTTTATAAAAAAATCATTATATAGTTCCACGAAACAATAGTAATAAGACATTATAGAAAGTAAAGTCTTAAAATCAAATATTTTTGCTGTACATAGTTATACATATAAATATTTGAAGAATTTGAAATTTACATATTATTATTAAATATTTAAAATGTATAAAATAAAATACAAAGATAAATGAAATGAATTGCATTTATTATTAAAATGCCTATTAATGTAAAAAGTAAATTAATATTACAATTTTGGAATGTATATTTTATCTTAATATATATCTTTTAAACTTTACCTAAAAATAAATTAAAACGATTAAATAATTAAAGTTAAAGTACATAAAATAATAATAGATAATTATACTCATTTTCTTTAAATTTTGTAGTAAAATATTAATATCATGAAATATAAGTAAATAAATCGCTCATATATGAATCAATAATTATAATATTATAATATTTTCCAATGATACAATCTAGTATTACCTAGTATTTTATTGTTTTAAAGTTTATTATCTACATAATGAACATTTCTGACTTTCATAATCATTAACAAAATTCCATAAAATTAATTAAATTTAGTACACATTATTGTTTTGTTGACAGCAATGGTTAATTTTTCAAAAACCAATTTCGATACACAAAAGATGTTCAAATAAATATCGAGTGTGAAGCACAAAATAAAATTTGTTATACGTCCAAACGCGTATGTTCTGATGTTATCGCAATTGAACGAGCCCATTTAGATTTGAAAGGGACGATGAAAGGGGGATGCGAATATATCGGGGGTTCGGACAATAGATATTTCGTACAGTTTGACAATGACGACATGGTCGGAAATCGGAAATTTAATACACTCGAAAAACACCTGTCCGGGTAAATCTGGTAAAGAGAAATGAACATTGATTTCTGAATTAAACGATCGAATTAAGATAACTGCGTACATTAATAAAATACAAAAATAGCTTTGTTTAATAATTTTCCACGAACAAATTAACAAATTTGATCAAACATCAATTATTTATTGCTAAAATTTCGAAACTTACATAATTATACTCAATAGAAATTTATTACTAAAATTACATATTAAAAAAAAGATAGTTTAACAAAAAAAATTTAAAAATGTGTATGAAGATATTTTATAAACAATTTTTTTTTAAATTTGTTTTAATCTAATTAAAAATAAATTGTATTGAATTTTTCAAATAATCTTAAACATAAGAAATTACATTTTTTATCGCGATTACTTAATAAAACTTGGAGAAACAAACATTAAAATTTTTAATTACAACAAATTTAGTTAGTATAAAACCTAATTTTAATATGTGTATGATTCTCAATTATAATGGTTATTAAAAATAATTGTTAGGTAAGTAAAATCTTAAAAATCACTTTATTAAAAATATAAAGTAAAGCAAAAATGAAAATGAAAAAAAATAAAAATAATTTTCTCGTTTTTTCATTGTTAGATGAATTCTACAATAGAATTTTGTTGTTTAATTTCCTACCACAAAACCTTATTTACAGACAAGGCATCTGGTGTCTATCTGCTACACCCTCTTTTCTGCAGTTTTTTTTTTCTAAAACAAGTCTGATTGTTTTGGGACCCGGGCATTTAATAAAATATGGTCTACCAGAACTCCCAATTGAAAACCGATAACCCTTCTCAATATACGATGAAATACGAGGATATCAAACAATGGTTTTTCGTCTACGGAAACATGTTTCTTTATGGATAATTTGTTTTCATAAAAAGAAAAGTACATTTAAATGTATTATGAAAGTAATATTACGTACTATAAGAAATATTAATATAAGTAGAATCAGTTTCGAAATTAAAAACAATAATGTCATTATAATTAATTTCATATATTTATAGTTGATTATAACATAGTGACTTTTAAGTTACACTTAAAACATTTTTGTTTCAGATTATGGCTTTACACATGACAATAAATTAATTTTTTTTTATATGATATGAGGTATATGTAATATAAATAATTATTAATTACTAAAACAAATTAAAAAATAACTTCCTGAAATGTGATTTAAGTATTTTGAGTATCAAAAATCAAAAATACGAAATATTTAGGTATCGTTATAAATTTCAAATAAAAATAACATGGTATTTTAAATAATAATGGCACCTATATACTATACAAACTTTTAAAATTACAATAAAAAAAAGATATTTTCTTAATTTCGAAACTAAAATTGGTTATAATAGTTTATAGAGAAACGTTAAGAAAAATTAAGCATACTCATAGGTACTACGTTACCAAAAAAACTAAAAATACATCTTCCAAAGAACCAATCACATTTTTTACGTACTTTTAAAAGAAACTCTTTTATCTTGATTTTTGTTGTTCAACATTTTATCTGCCTTTAACCAAATAAAAATATAATATCGTAAATTTTCATGATCAGTTTTTCCGTTATTTGAACACTATATAAACACAGGATTTAATATCGAATCGAAACGTAAAATTTTATAGACTAATAATATCCACTCTTAGGAATTTCACCATTGTTAAATTATGTGATTTCACTCTTGGAAGTGGTTTACCATAAATTGCTCGATAGCTCCAAAATTAATAAATAATTTACCACCGATTTATAATAAATTTATTTTACAAGTGTCATCAAATACAATTAATTTTAATACAGCGAAATGAGAATGATTTAAGTAAACGAATTTTCAATTAATATTAAAATATAAATATAAATATTTTAATTTTCTTGATAAATTCCAAAATTATCATTAATAACCTAACCATAATACACTTTTAAGTTAGGTACTATTACTTTGATGAACGAAAACTTGACGATATTTTTAATAATTAATAGAGTAGTGTTTTCAAGAAATATACTTAAATTCTCATTTCATATTTTGGATAACTTTCAATTGTATATAATTATTTCCCTTGAGATTCAATAATTCAATGTTGAAAATATTATTTAAATAAAAGGTTTCAAAGAAACCAACATTCATTAGACATTAATATTTAATTACTTTCTAGATTATAAATGCCTTAAGTTCTAACATGAATAAAACTAACAGCAAGTTTTAAATATTAACATAGTATGGATACACCTATATAATATTATATGTAATATATAAATATATCTTCCGAAATACTAGATTAAATAAATTAATGCCCTCAGTCAGTTTATATTTTATATAGGTAATTTATTGGCATTTTTAAATCGATTGGATATTAACAATTTATTTTCCATAATAAACTTGAGTGAAACCTTTATGAACTTTAAAAATCTATCGAAAAAACCAACATGCATATAAACTTTGACACTAAACTAAGTTATTATGCCGTATATCATGCTAGTGTGGGCCATTATGAACACTATTTTGCAATATTTGGATTATGGCGAATGTTATTTTACCCTTTGGGGAAGCTCACGCATGAAACGTGTCGATAATAATTCATCGAGAAAAAAGCTAGGGTCCTTTAATCGGAGGATATGAGGTGGAACGGGGTACCTGGGGAGCACCTGCTGCGTATGGATACCTGTCGTAAATAAAACGTGGGTAATGCGACAATATATCCGATAGGGTTTATATAGAACACCCTTCCCCATCCATTTTAAAGTTGTATTGGACCTAATAAAAAAACCTGTTAATCTTCGATCGAATGTACCAGTACATTTTATGCAAACCCAACGAGCACCACCCTCATACTGATAAATATAATATAGAATGGGTGAAGTATTATTATCCCGGACCATAATCGAAATGTAAATATATGTATATACCTATATTAATAAATAACTTTTAACACAACTTGTCCAGTTTACTATGGTCCTGTTTGTAATTAAAATTAATATTAAATATTATTTAAAACTATACAATTATGATTATATCAAGTATATTTATGTGCACATAATATTTATAAATTACACTAAAACTGGCTTCTAACTTTTAAATATAAAATATCTAAATCTTATATAATACAATTTAACATAAAATCATACACACTTCAAATTATAATATAACTATTTGGTATATATACCTACCTACCTACCTACCTACCTACCGTCAAATTACCATACTCTTTACTGTTAAGTAAAATTCATAATTCCAAAAAAGTGTAGCTGACGAAACTATACAAAATAAATTATCAATATTTATAGTTGAAATTAAATATGGATAAAAGTATGACTTTAATAAGTATTAAGCATAAGATATATACATTAGCTGGAGTTATAATAACAAAAAAACACTTTTTACTTATGTATGTATAAAGTATTTTTTAGACATTATGTCACATATTATAAGTTACTAAAATTCTCTTGGGAAAATATGAAACTCTGTGTGATATATTGTATATCATATGATTATTATTGTGTAACACAGAAATTGTGTACAGATCGACGTGTTAGTATATCCACTGAGCCAACGGGCTTTTCGCGGATGTATGTTATTGACGGAAACGTTCCCAAAGGGGTTTTATTGCTCCAGCCACACCACCAAAATTAAGAGTAAGAGGAGTAGAAGCTTTGAACACTTGTACGTCCGTTTTTGGCAAGACTCATACGGATTAACTTGTCGTTGAGCTCGCACTAGACAAGAGAGGATGGCTAGGAAGAAGACGCTTTGACACGACAACCGTAGTTTAGGAAACTGATCGAAAGTTCAGAGAAAAACAAATTAGTTTTTGCGACTAAAAGCGAAATGACGATAGTTTACCCATACTTATACTCCAAAAATTCTATGGGTCATCTCACTTGTCCCAACGTATTAATCATTTAAGATACTAAGAACTTATATTATTTATAGCACATTTTTTACTTAATTAATAGTAATAGTTGTAAAAACATTAATTAAAAAAATTAAATTAAAATTCGAAAAAAATATCATAAAAAAATGATTTATTGAAATCGTTTGTAAGATATAATCATTAAATAAAAATGAGCATAGGTACAAAATTGAGAATAAAAGTACCTAATACTCAATCTAAGTTTTTAATCTGGTTTAATTCATCAAAATATAATAAGGCATAAGCTATAACCAATGTAGTAAATAATTAATAAATAAAATAATAATAAATAATTTTTATTTTATTTTTCATTAAATACTGTAGGTGCATATTTTAATTTATTTATAGAATATTATATCTTTTGGGTATTCAAGTATTTTTCACAAGACTAGCTCATTATTTTATATTTTGTTGCTATATTTATTTTATTTATAATACAAATATACCTAACACAAACCACATCATAATAAGTTGGTCCTTAAATATAAATTGAAATGCTAACATTGCTACCCCTCAATAATATTCAAAACAGTAAAAAAATATGTGTACAATTTAGTCACAAAAGTATAATCGTAAGGGTGTGTTACGCCTTCAAGAATTTTTAAATTTTTAAAGGGGTAGTTTTTGTTTTTTAATGTATACGAAATACTAATAAAAATAGGAAAACACAATCAACAGAACAAAATAAATTTCCTAACTAAAATGTATCTTACAGTTTTTTAATAAATCTTACCATTCCTAAAAAATATTAAATACACATACAGCAGTAACATTGAATAAGATACTTAGTTCTCTCACTGCATATGTTTTACTTAACATAATATTTTACACAATAAGAAAACTAAATATATTACATTTTACTAATAAAAATTATAAATCATAGAATAGATTTAAATTTTAAATGTTGTAAATGATATGTAAAAAATTGTTAAAGTTTTTTTTTAAATCCATATACTATATACCTATGCTATAATTTAAGAGCCACCATAGTCCATAATATCCCATACATAGGTTTATCATTATTATACATACGCTCATGGACATTCAGAGAATATATTCATAATACTAAATGAAATTTTTGACATTTTTATAACACTATAATAGTGTATTAGAAATTGGTTGATTTATTGATGATTTTATTTCTTACTAAATAATAAGAAGAATAAAACAAGTATTTTCACTGTTAATTCTAAAATCGATAAAGACTGGGTTTTCGTTAAAAGCGGATATTACGCCGTAAAGTAAAGAGGTAATATCCGGCGGCGAGCTTAGGATTTATAATCCCGCCGGTGGAATTAGTCCTTCTGATAAATTATCCTCCGGCAAGCGTTAGCAGGAAGTATAAGATCGGAACGGGCCTCCGGAGACGTTTCAAAAAATGGTCAACGAAATGAAAGCAATTTCAATACTTCTTACGGATGTACACTTGATTAATGATTAGTTTTTAGTTTCAATTAAAACACTTTTATTTATACGTGCAATATATACCACCCAACTACATATATATTTATTATTTATGACACACGGACTTAAGTCTAAAATATTTAAATAACGCAGTCTACAAGTATTTAAATACATTGTCAAAAATCTAAGCTCTAAGCTGTATGCGGTCGTTATAATTCAATACTACTGTGCACAAAAGTGTAGACATTATCAGTGTATCTACTTTGTATACATCATCTATCTTCGTGTGTGTGTATGCATGAAATCTTTGAAGTAAAGGACTTTTTTATAATAATTCCTATTATTAATTTTTATTTTTCTATTTCTTATGAACTGTGCTAAGTTAACTCTCGTTGACTAAAATATATTGTATAGAGAAGTAAACTTAGTGATATGTGCTCGTAATTCTTGGATATGTTTCGGATTTTCGAATATTTGTTGTATTTTCAGTATTTTTCCAAAAATAATTAAATAACTAGGGCCTCTTAAACATTTAAATAACTCTGGAAACGTAAAAGTAATTTCAAATAGAAAAACATAAAAATTAAAATTAACAACACTTATTTTTAAATGTTTTTGGCTAGTGAAACTAAATTTATATTAAAATAATAAATTAAACTTAACATTATTTACTTCGCTAAATAATTACAAAAAAAAAAAAAACCAGTTTGAAGTAGTGTCAATGGACGCACCCTTCAGTCAAGCCTCCAAACCTTGTAAAAAAATCTCACATTTAATAATTGTTTTATTTTATTACAGATTGTAAATTTATTTATATTATAAAAAATGATTTTAATAAAAAAAAAACATTATTTTAGGTAACCTAACCTACCATATATCTCTATTCGCTATGTATAAAATATATAATATTATAAATTATAATATAATATACCTAACATATATTTAATTAATTAAAAATATAATCATAATTATTAAAATAAATCATTATAGTTTAAACTTATAATTTAAACAATATAATATGATGTAATTGTGTTGATTTCTTTTGTATATTATGTTTTTTTTAATCAATTTGTTTGACTATATGTTAATAATAACCAATTTAAATTTGAATAGGTACACAAATTCATTTGTAGATAATTACACATAAATAAAAATGAGTCTTTAAATTGTGTCAGTATAAATTACATATAACATCAAATTCATAAAATAATTTAATAGGTTCGTGAAAAGTGGGAAGTAATACAATTGAATACTCTTTTGGAAAAACATTTTGGGTACTTAATAAAGCGAGTAATGTATTGGTTTTAAAATGTGTTTTTTTACTGTTATCTTTTCTATGAACACTTTCAGAAAGTTTCATGTGGCACTTCTATAGATCGGAAATCGAGTATATAGACGGTACTTTGAAGAGGTAGTTTTTCGATTTTCTCAATAGTTTCTCAAAGCATGAGGAAAAATAAATAAATAATAATGACAACCATCGAATATTTGAAGAAAAAAAAGAATTGCAATGCTTTGATCAAATTCAGCTCAGCTTTGTTTTTTTTAATTTTTATCAAATTGAATACCCCACACACAACTATTTTGCGCTAATGTGAGCGAAGCGAGAGAAGTGCTAACACTCACGTTCTGTAATCTGAATGTTGTGAATATAATTTTTCACAAAATCAACTTAAAACTATAAATATAACAAAAAATAAAATAATTTACTAACCTACTTATTCGGCTAATTAATACTATAATTAATATTTAAGATCTAAATTCGCATATGTATATATATTTAAAGGTGAGCTAAAAAAAGGTATTATATTTTTTTCAAGTGTCGAATTGTATAGATGCATATAAATTTATCTATCTACCTATATATATATATATAACAACATAATTTAAAAATGTAAATTCCTTGATTCAAGTATATAATTTATGATAATTTAAATAATTTGTCGTTCTAAGAAAAGTACTCACGCCTAATAAAAAGTAAAGCATTCATGATACATTTAATTTAGGTATATAATAACAAAAGCAAAAACTACCAATCCAAGAGAGAAAATTAAAACAAAGAAGCATATTAAATATGACTGATTACATTTATTTGCATAGTAATATTCAACATATTTTTAGTCACTATTTTTTAGACATTATTATGAATTACAGTGAAGCTGATGGGAACACCAACCACAATATTGCATTGGTCTATCCCGAGTTAATTTATACAACCATTATGTCCCGCAATACATATTATTGTATATTATGTATGCACGGGGTAATTTTTTGTTAACCTATACTACAAAGATTACGGAAAACGAGTGTCTCACGTTAAAAATTACCTACATCGTACAACAATACTCTAGTTTAACATTTGTTATTATTATACCAAAACATTCTTTTTATCATTATAAGCGCGTATATGGTTATATTTAAAATGGTTATATTTATTTGAAAACGAATGCAAACAAACGACGCAGAAACAAAATCGTGCACATGAGCCCCCGCGTGTGTATTATATATCTCAAATATTATTATGAAAGAGAACAACGCAGTAAAATAATCCGTATAACGGTGAATCCAATAATAGCAAACTTGAGGTTACATTTTCAAATCATCTGCATCTGTTAATAAAAAAAAAACATTTTTTTCTCATTTCTTCTGACAACAATGAACGCGCGAGCACAACATGATTCCCGCCGTAATTTGTAGTATACATTATTATTTCGCAGTGAAAAAGAAACGGAACAATGTTTACATTGTTTTATATATGTATATGAGCGCCATAAATAATAATTAGGACTATGAAATTGAAGACATTTGCATTTTTTTCCAAAATAATACAATCTATGTCCTATGGTATTTTAATAAAAAAATATAATTTTTAATCATTAAAAATGTTTGATTTTTTAGGTCGTTTTAGTTTATGTTTCATAGAAAAACAAAGAAAATTACTTACCTATTTTTCATGTAATGTGTAACGAGGTATTAGTTGATTACAAACATTTTATTTTTACTTATAAATTTTAGTTTTAGATGCTAAAAATGTATTTTATTGGGTTAGATACGTAGATGAGGCTAATTTAACCTAATCCAGCCATTTCCTTTAATACGTGTTGCTGTTCGCCAAGCTGTTGACATAGTCTAATCTGTCAATTTTGTTATAATTCAAAATACAATGAAAAAAATGGTGACATTAATGACACCACAATCTTTTACACATCTTTAGACTCAAGTCAAATCTGAGACTTAGAATTTTTACCAATAGTATATCCGATGGTCATAATTAATTTGAATACATTTTTTAATTTGTATTACATTTAATCGGGCGATAAAAAATTCTATTACGACCTATGCTGTTTGTCTTTAAAATTCTTAATAATAGTAATACATCAGAACAATTCAGTAATGACACATGAATACGGTTTTATTATAATTATAGACAAACACTTTTTTTTGGCAATTTTTTTAATTTTAGTGATATCGCTACAATCACAAATAACGCCTAGATAATAATAATATAACGTAAAAGATGTTACCTAAGACTTATAATACGTGTTTCACCGACTAACCTAATATATAATAAATGTTCCAGTATGTGTGCTTGTGACTATTTATAATCAATAACAATAATAATAATAATAATAATAATAATAATAATAACATTAATAGCCAAGTAGTCCGAGCGTTTGATTATTATTGCGCGACTGTCAGAGGTGGGTGCAACAGCGCAGCAGCGCAGCAGCAGGGGACATAAGGTAAACACGCGGCTATATACACAATACACATCATACATATATACACGCTTTTGACGGACCCATAACGCTACGAATACCGACAGCGGCCGACGTTTGTCTGTCGATCCTGGTCCTGCAATATTTGTCGACGTTAATACGGCGGCGGTGGCGGCTGCTGTCCCTAGAGCGATCCGCCAAGGATAATTGGAAAGCACGTTACCACGCACCACGCCGCAACATTTTCCTTCCACCTGCGGCGGACCAGCTCCCTCTCTCACCATCCCCGGTATCTTAACACCACGCCTTTCGAGGAAAACAAAAAAATAATAATAATAATACCTTCTCCCTCCACCATGATTCTGAGCTAACAAAAACCGTTCCAACGAATAATAATATTTCGCTTCCGACCAGAATTACAAGTGCGCACGTCCTCGCCCTATATATCCGTAAGCGTGGTGTGAGCGTGTGTATCTGTAGTTCCACCCAGCCACCCACTCACCAACCCACCCTCAAAACAGTGGGGTTCTTTCCTGATATCTCCTCCCTCTCTCCCTCTCTCTCTCTCTCTCTATCCTATCAATGTCAGTTTCCCCTTAGACACACACAACACGTTACGCATACGAAAAACACCCGAAAGCGTACACACAAACACAACACCACCCGCGGCGGCGATAATGATAATTAAGCGCTCCGCGTGTGCGGTGTCGGTGGTGGTTCGTGTTTAAACGTTTTTGTTTTTAAAACGCTCATTCGTATTCGTCGCGAGGTAAAAGCGAGCGTAGTTAGGCGGTGGTGGCGGTGGCGCGTTAGGTGATTTGGCCCCCACGGGGACGGACGGTACGCCCGACGAATATAATAATAATAATAATAGTAATAATATTTCGCCCTATCGGCGGAGGAGGAAAAATTAAAAATAATACGAAGCCCGAATAATACCCGCTACCGCTTTAGGCTACCTAACGCAAATCCATCCCTTCTCGGCGAGGCCATCGTATTTTATCCGCATCGCAATCAACGAGGCCGCGTTGTCGTAGCACACCGTCAGTATGACGACGAAGATGTCTTCGCTGTACGACTCGATGGTGTATATACACATACTTCACGGTCCGTTTAATATGCCCGGCGCGACGCAAATTTTCATATTCCCAGAAGATCGCACACCCCACTTTCACTGAATACTACTGTTTTCTGAGGAAATCCCCTCTTTTGCAGGCTTCGTCGACGAAGAAAATATTCAAAACGATAAAACTTTTATCGGGAACTCAACGGTTGCTTCATCTACTCTTTTCCCTTTCGTTCGATTACTCTCTCGGGTAATATCACTCGCGAATATTGGAATATCATGATACCTACACTGCATATAATATATTATATATACGTACTAACTGATGCAGTACTGCAGATATTTACATTATATTTACAAGTGTTGACAAATTTCTCAACTGACTTGTATATATGTATATGAAAACCCAGAGAACCAAGATGAGAGCTGCGGCCAACCTATTCAGCAATAAATTATCACCACAAATATTGTCATAATTATTATAATATATTATCTATTAACTATACCTACAGATGTCAAGGTTAATTATTTAAGATCGTCAATATCATGTTGACATGTTAAATGATGTGTATAATGAATCATTAATAATACATGAAAAATATCGAACCGATAATATAAAATTTATACATAAACTATAAAAAAATTCAAAACTGCTATGTATCCCTACATACATTTTAACTTCCAGTGTGTGGAAAGCAACAAAAACATATTTACAAACAAAACAATATAACCCACTAAAAACATTTAAATTATGTTATTATTTAATCCTCTGTACATAAATAAAATTACGTGAACCTCAACTATTATTTTATTCATAAAGCTTTCATTTGTAACGGAAAAGAAAAGTATTCATCTTATAACAAAGAATATATTATTTTTATTAATACAGTTGAAAACGAATTTAAATTGGCATAAACAAGCAAGTAGGTTTTCGTCAGAGATTAAATTATGACATTTCATACATAACAAAAAAAAGTTAATTCAAAATCCGTCTGTCACAAAAAAGTATTCAACTTAGAAAAAGTTTACTTTTTTTAAACTAACTTTAGTATTATATTCTAGAGATAATTTCATTAGTCTCGTGAATTACTTCTTTATCAACAAACTCCTTATATATATATATATATATATACAATGGATAAATAGCACTAAAGCAGATTCGTTTTTATTTTCCGTCACTGTCCATCAGAAATCTTTTAAATAAAATAATTCAGTAAGTGCCAAATCCTATGAATTTCCATGAATATCACGTAACATTAAGTAAAACGTTGGCGATATAAAATATATCGAGTTAAAACTAGTTTTATGTTTTGTTTCAGAAAGTTAGTACCTAATATATATATATTATCTAGCAGACTTTATCTACCCATTATTATATAAAATCCAAAGTATGCCACTCGATGAATATTCAAGAAAGTGTAATAAAAAAAAAGTATGGTTAAAATATTAACAATATGTTCGATGAAGCTAAAAATAAATCGACCAATAATAGCATAGTTATAATTCATATTCTCTTTTTCAATTTTATCCAAAATATATACACGAACGTTTCAAAGTTCAGTGTACGACCAGACCGCACGCAACCTGATACACAATGTAATCAAGTTACATATCCCATGGGGACCAGGTGAACTTAAACCACTGCATGTCCGCCGGACAATTAAACCTATGTCCAGCAATGCCACCTAACCGTCATGTACGCATGTGTATAGGTATAATATGAGTACGGTATTTTTTTTTTACCAGTTAATAATATCGACCTCTGTTGGCGGACCAAATAAAACCGACATAAAATTCCGATCCAAATCGGAAAAAAACGACAGGCGAGAGCGTGGGGATTATGACTGCACATACATTATGCAAGCAGAGGAATGAAATCGATTATACAAACATTACGAAACAATATATTACAAATACGTTCCTTGCTACTATTATTGTCCCGTGTAGGTAGTATAGGTACTACCTGCCTATGCAAGCACACTCTTGCCGAGCTGATTCCCAATGGACTACTGCAGCATATCCGCATGACGAAATTGTAGAGATTTTCGCAATTTAGTGAAACGTATACGTATACATTTAATAGTACATATGACGCATTTGCAGTGCAGACTAGGTACTTAATATACGATGCGACGACGATGATTCACGTGATAGGGGACACAAATGACATCAAATAGAAAATAAATGAGTCAATCGATAAGAAAAACAAATATCGACCCGTACATATAATATCTTCGTATCATTAAGGAATAATACCCAGCTGTCACTACACAGTACACACAGCTCTTAATAAAAAAATTAAAATAAAAAATACCTAGTGGTCAATGCCAGTGGGGTTAATATACTTAGCACTTTAAAGGTTTAACCACCCAGCATTGATCTCGAGAACCATTTTGTGACTAGTTTTTTTTTTGCAATATTATTATGAGGACATCATTATAATTTATAACCTCATCAGGCTCACAAAAATTACCCAAAAAATATCCAGCCATGCCGCGCGCGGGTTCAAAAATTCAAGCCAAGATTTTTGACTGATCAATTGGAGCGTAAAACTATATTCTATTTCATAATATAGTAGGTACATTTTTAATCATGGAAAATACATCATAGACTAATTCTGAAGATAAAATGTGTGATTTCAAGTGACCCGAAATTGGGTTGCACCCCGTAGTTGAATTGTGACGAATACATAGGACCAGAACTAAACCAAATGTTGTTGCTTAAGACTTTAAGAGTCGAAAATGAAGAATTTTATACACGCATCTGCAAACTCAGTGTTATTATGGCTAATATTTTATAATAATAAATTGTAATAAATTATAATTTATAATATATATACATGGATTATAATAATGATTATTATAATGATTATAATATATATGGATCCGAGCAAAGCCGGCAATGATGAAAAACTATGGGTTCGGCCAAGCGTCTATACTGCACCGAAGTTTGCACTTTGAAGTTTTTTCAAAAACAGTAACTGAATGTGCTATTTGAGGGTCGTCATTATATAACCATATATAGGCGATGGTTGTGGAGTCCTACGGGGTGAAAGTGTAACGAGCTACCGAACTGACCGCGGCGGGAACTGATGCAGGGACGGACGGACAGACGTCGACGACGACGTTGAATTACAACGCCGAATTATCTTGGAAAAGTGACCCCAAAAGTTATCTCTCGAGCAGAGGCGGTCTACCGCTTGTATAAACGGTAGGTAAGGTTCGAGCAAGCGATAAAGCTCAAAGTTAGGTGCACGAACTTCAACTGGTCCCCCCTCCAGATAAAGGCTATTACGTTGTGTGTGGGTATGTAATACCGACACCGTAACACGATGGTTGCATCAGTATATACAACGTCAGTGACCACGACGAAAGTCCAAAACATCAATAATGACCAGGACTCGTATCTTAACGATGGCGGCGGCAAATATCTTGTCGGAGATAGTAAACGTGATGTCCGCAAACAATGTTGTACATTATGTTATTTATATAAACATTTTCAAGGCTCAAATCGACGGTTTTATTGTCTTATAAATATTGGAACTTACTATAATTGAAAACATAATGTACCCTGCAACTGTAATATTATAAAGGCATGTGAACTGTGTCAGTAAAACGGTATTAATGAAATTATAGTGAGTGAAATATAAGGATTTATAATTTAACGCCTGAAGTTAAAATGTTTAATACCAGAGCATCCTAAGAATTGTGCGAGATTAAAGTATTAGGAAGACGGACAACTGACAAGCACCCACGATTTAAGTACAATGGTTATGGTTTTGATGTTTCAAGGCGGTAGGGGTATTCTTTTATATATCTAAGACTGGAAAATATAAATCAATATAATAATTTAAACATGTATTTTTTTAACGTATTGACGTAATCATAGGTACTCTAATTTTATAATAATCATAATTTTATTATACCACAGTTTGAAATATATATTGAAACCTGGTCTTAACTACATTGATGTTTAGTGACGTTATGATAGTTTTACGTTACAATCATTTTTTTAAGTCCAATTTATTTTTGTGAAGCCTTTTTTTTTTGGCGATCCCATGTATATAGTTACTAACTTAACATCAGACTATCAAAACTGTCTCAATGGGGATGTTAACTATTGGATAGATACGTAAAACCGTATTATACACGTGAACTCGTACGCAGGTGGACAAGGCGTTAACTTTTCGACTTTCTTGCCTTCTAGGACTCGCCCACTATAATATAATAAATAAAATTTGCTGTGAGCGAAATAAAAATTTAAAAAATTGTAAAGTGTAAGTAACCATTATTTATTATTATCTTCGTTTACTAGCTGCATTCCTAACTCAATTCCAAAAGGGGAGGAAGCTGGTTTACAGTTGTCTTTTTTCCAATGAATCCATGAGTATGAACAAATATAAAGGTTTAGAAGAAAATAGTTATACCAACCTGAAATGAAATAACAATAGATGAAGACTTTGAAATAAACTATTCAATAATAGTAAAAATCAGAGAAAAAGATTCAATTAAGTATTTTTTTAGATGTTGATATAACTTTAAAAAACATAATATGGCAAAAAAGTAAGTTAATTTTAAAGGCTTATTTAATACTAGCTGATATTGTGCACTTTGTTGCCCGTAAAAATGCCACGACTTTAATTATAACCACCACATAATTACCAAATTATAGTTACCTAGGTAAATACAATATCTAAAGCCATGTTATCCCACATCATCAGAGACAACATTTAACAAAATATTATGTACATTATACCTAAATAAATATTATATATTATTTATTACATTTGTTTCTTTAGGTTTTCAATACAAGGTGGTACATAAGAATTACTTAATTTCATTAATTAAGTACCAATGTGGTAGAATTTTTTTTAATGTTGATTGTGTTTAAACTAATAATCATTTAAAATATTTTAGTTAATGTAAGCGTTTTAAAATCTATAAAAACTTAATCAAATAATGTACAAAAGCGTTTTTTAATAAGACACATTTTCATTTTTAATGGATGCAGACTAAAATTCTAAAAATTTAGAAACTGATTGACTAAACATTTAAATACATTTAATAATAAATTTGTACATTAATAAAATTCCCAAGAATTCAGACAGTTGAATTCTTTGTTATACCCTGTTTCAAAAGATAAGATACCAGGTGGTCACGGGCAAAAGCAGTTTTCTTACGTAAATCAGATATATTCTCTTTTGAAACAGGATATATATTTTTATTTTCACATAATAATACATCCTAGTAAATGTGCAATGTGTGCTGCGCTCTGTTGGTTTATTTTCAAAACTTACACAAAGTTTTAGATAATATCTAGCACTCATCAACAAAATATTTAAAATATATAATACTACACAGCGTGTGGCCAGCCAAACTCTGAACTCTGAATCCTGATATTATAAATATGTTCTCCTCCCACCCCCCTCCCACCATAAATAATATCAATACCTAGCATTCGAATGATTATATTATTATTTATTATAATGTAAGCTCAACAGATGTAATTAATTTTACTAACTAATAACTTGACAATATTGTTTCAGATACAAATGAAGATCAACAATGGAACCACTATGTGAGAACCAATTGTACATCGGTGGCATCTAAACCTTGGGAATAAATTATTAAAATCTTTAACATCACTACAACTTACAAGATACATTTAACACTTAATGCTAATACTGTTTAGTAGGTACAATTAAAACAATTATATAGGTACATCGATCAGTACTAACAAGAAAGTACTACAAATAACTAATTATAACTATTAAAAATTCATTTACATTAGATTATTACATGTCATCAAATTAAACACTTATTTTGCATTATTTTTAAATATACCAGTGATATAGGTACTATTTTCTTATCTCATTCATTAACATAAAAATATATGCTCAATTTGTATGGTTTGCTATCATGCTATCGTGGGTCCTTAATTCAATTAAATAATATATGTTATTACTTATTATATTTAATGTGTTATGTTTATAGTATAAACCACAGCTCATGCTTACCAAATGAAGAATTGTTTTGTAAATAAGTGTACCACACTGAAACAGTGTCAAAGTAATTTAAGACATCTGAAAAAAAAATATAATTGATATTAAAATAAATTATGTACCTATTTATACTTAAACTAAATAGGTTATGTTGCATATTAACAGTAACAGGTCTAAGATTTTATTTAGGAGAAATCCAACATTTTTAAGAACAATATTAAATACATACAGGGGCGGTCTGGGCCACTTTGCCTCAGTGCAATTACACAGTAGTCTGATGTCATATTATGTCACCTGGGGGCTGGTACAAAATAATCCACCTGGTATAATATTATTATTGTTGAATTTTTCAGGACCTCTTCAATTTATAATACCATAGAGAATACCTTAGTAGTAGACCAACAGGATCCACTCTGCTCAACTAAACATTAAATATTTATAGCTATAGTATTTTTATGTAAAATGCATTATTTTTTGGGAAGTTTCCAGCAATGCTTTTCAAGTAAAAAATCTGTTTCATATATCAAAAAATAATAAAAAACTTAACTTTTATTTTGCATTTTTATCAGTTTTGAGTAATATTTATTATAATATTGTAAATTTTTAATGAACACTTATACGTGATACACATTTTTTGATTAAACATACCTAATGTTAATTCAAAATATGTTGTTCTATTTATGATTTTGATACGTTGATAACATCTTTATCTTCAAGTAATAGCTCTAGTAGAAGTAATAATTTCTTTTGTCGCTTCAAATACAACCAAATAAATAGTTGTAAATAAGTCTACCATGAGTTACCTACTAAGGTGATTAATTATTCCTTAAATTATTAGGTTAGGTTAGGTAATATTTACATAATATTTACCTAAGTGAAAATGATAAATCTATACACCACATTTATACTTTAGATTTTATCCATGATTTATGATTGAAGTTAGGTACAATATAGGTAAATAAGAAACAACTAATATTAGGAACCTCACAAATACTTAAATTTTAAAAACATTTATCCCATGTTTATTATGGTAATTGGTGAGAAACCAAAAGTCAAAAATTAAGTTCTAAAAATATAGGTTGTAATAGTATAGGGCCGATTTTTTGTTATTTATAATGAGCCGAATGGATCCCAGTCCACCCCAGATTACATAATATTTATAAAAACACTTATATTAGTTACACAGGTTGCTAGTGATATCACATCATGTTGGTTTAATTGGTGATAATATAAGATGAAGTTACACACTACACTATGTTGACTTATAAATACAAAGAATAAAGTAGTTATTTCTTATATACCTATCAACCAATACATTCGTTTACAATATCTAATGAGCCACAACTTTTAGGTCAAAAGTATTAAATAATAATCTTAATTATTAATTTATAGGAATTAGACTAATGGACCATGGGGGAGGGCAACTAGACTCATCTGCTACCCTAACATCTACCATAAACATACCACTACATGTAAACCCGTTAAATTTAATTTATCACCATGATATGTACTTAATAACTAGGTAGGCTCGTAGGTAGGTATTTTATAAAATGCTTAAAATGGCAATAAACACATATTAGTCAGTTTAGAAATACAACCAAAAATTTAAATTACTACAAAAGACTACAAAGTTGTAGTTTTTTGTGATCAACTACATAGGTAAGTGAATGATTATATTATGAAAAGTGAACCCAAACATATTTTTAACTGATATTATAGTAACCCCCACAAAACATTTGTTTAATTATAAAATACTGATTAATGATGACCATAATATACTTATATCAGTTGTTAAATGCCTTCTACAATCAACTTTTAAAACAAATTTGATGTACACAAGAAACGAGACATGAAATTTGAAATGTCATTATAGTTCTTATATCAAACATACATCCTTACATACTCTATAGCTGACTGGTATTTTTAATTATTAGATCTCTGCTTACTCTGTTATTGTTTCCTATCTTATGATAGTAAAGGATATAGCCTTGATGAAAAAACTCTGAAAATATACTATTTATTTTAATCTACCTATACAAGTTAACTAAGGGCTAAATATATTCTACTATCAAAAAAAATATTGAGTGTTAGGTAGGTATAGGTACACTTAAAGTTCTATTTGCCTCAACTATATTATATGATTTTTATTAAATATTAAATAACTATAATGTATTGTACCTACCTATCACACAATATTTACTAAATCAACTTCTTAAGATATGATTGAATACATAATACAATATAATACTTATGAATGCAGAAACAACCTATTGGAATTCAAATTAAAAGAACTCAAACAAAGTAAATATAATATAAGATATTCAATCAAAATCATTTTTAGCGCCTAGTCCAGATATTAACTTAGACAATACAACTCCATACATTTCTAAAGCAATAAATGTGAATTTGAGTTTAAAACTAGTTTTTCTAAATTCTTGAAAAGGTCAAAAAAACAAATGACAAAAGTGACAAAATGCGATACAATCAAAAGTATTTCTAAAATTGTACAACAGTTAACGTATGGTGTGTGTCAAAAATGTTGATACGGTTAGTCAGTCACTGCTAACTATCCAAATCGCGTCTTATCATCCTCGCCAGATGCCCAACCGATCGGTTTTTCGGGAGGTTGCCGGAAAATTTGACGAGTGCTAGATTAGATCACGAGAGAAGAAAAAGGGAAAAATTCAAGTCAGAATGCCTAGTGGCGAAAATCAATAGCGACCTCGGCAAGTCGACCGTTTAGTCAAGGGTTTTTTTCGCACCGCCGCCCCTACGAATGACGACAGGGTGTGGGTGCCGGGTGGAGATGGGGTTGGCGGGGTGAGTACAAAAAAGGAGTAACTCTTACCTCGGCGGTCCCTTCGACACGGAGCTCCAATTTCGTGTATCGTTCGAAATGTTACCGGCACTCAGCCTTCTGTGCTTGTCACACAATAATCCAAATACGCGGGGCACACGGGTGGCCGGCCGATGATCAAACGGTGTACGATAATTGTGGTTCTCTGTTTCGGTTCCTGGTACAATTTCGGGGACAGCGGAAAAAAACCGATAATTTTGTTTACGATAAAGAGCGGAAGGGACATAAGGGATATAGAGTATATACACACTCACACACACACACAATCACAAACACACGCGCGCGCACTCACGTACGGGGATCGCCACTGCCAAACGAAAACATTACTGCGGCGGCGGCACCTGGTGGACTCTACCAGCGGACGTTAGCATGGAGATGTGATAACAGAGCTACAGTGCCGCCAACAGACGGCGGCCGACCATCTGTCGCAGAACGCACCCCTTCAATATAGACACCGCACAATCAAATAATATTATTTTGTCGAGACCATAGGGCATAGATCTGTAAAGTTATAGACTTATAGACCTATGGTCGAGACTCGAGGCAAAAGAATATTATTTCATTGACCACTGAAGGACTCGACTTTCCGTTAAAATTAAATAACATTAAAATGTTTCCATAATATAAAGACTTAGTTTAAATTTATATTATATAACTTTATTTAAACTTTATGTTATGAACATAAGTATCATATAACATGGTATCATATAGTTACTAGTTAGTATCTATATATAGTATTATACCTAATGTATACCTAATTTTTTTTGAGAACAAACATTCTGCATGAGCTAACATTTTTTTTTAAATTTTCAATCTAAAACAAACTTTACTTTTCATTCTCGGTACAATACGATGAGATTCAGATGCAGGTCGATTTAAAAATAGTCCTTCAGATATACGAAAATTGCTTACTGCTTACTAAGTGCTTACAAAGACACTATCAACGTCATTCAGAGTTTTAATGCCCCAGTGTTTATATCTGCATCACCAGGCCACCAAGGGTGGATCTAACCCAATATAACACGGGGCCGGTGCCGCGGTGGTAGTATATACTATTTAGTATTTAAGCACGTGGGCATAGACGCGCACACGGATACAGCGAATGGTGTTTTTGCTGCATCTCTCGATTTATTTTAGATTCAGTGGGTTTGTGAGTATTTATTTAACAATTTTGAAAACTTACATCGTAATTTGTAAGAAGGTACTTATGATTAAAAATTTAATATTATTTAATTTAAAACAGTATAAAGGTATAAAGTATGTTCAATATTGATGGAATGAAATGATTATAAAATTTTAAATTAATACGAATTACGAGAAGTCAAAGATACCAAAGTCTGAGTTGTATACTAGTGATGAACTTATCAGCATGCACATGTTCAACGATCAACGAACACATATGAACATAACACACAACCATATATGCATTGCCCATTGGATGCCCTTAACCCGTTCTTATATAACTTTATACCTAAGTTAATACTAAACGAATAAACGATACCTTACTCTATATGACTTACATATTATAATCGAATAAAGGTACATAAATTTAACATTGCACTCATTTTACTCGTCTTACATAATATATATGCCATACTGAGAGAAGTATAGGTATATATATTTACTGCTTGGTGCTTATTGTTCTGTTGGGCTGTTAGAACTGTGTGATGTACCAGAATCAATAATATCCTGCTCACGCTTATGGAGTTAAGGACTTAGTCACCCAAAAATATGGCCCATGCCCTCATGTATGATAACAATTACAATCGGTTCGCCACTTTTTTATAACTCAATGTCACGTATCCAGTATTATTTCTAATAATATTTACTCTATGCTTATGCAAGTACCCATACAACTTTTATTTTTTTTAGAATGGGTGGAAAGAGTTTAATCTAAAGTTATTTTTATCCGTGGTTATAAACTTAATACTTATAACTTATATTGTAAGTACGAATGAAAGTATGTAAGCAGTGGCAAGCGATGGGGTCTCACCATGATGGATCACTGTGTCTTTAAATAATCATAATAATATTCAGGTCGCAATAGTACCTACGCAAACTGCAACCTATATAAGTGGCGATGCTGTTTTCCTATAGGAAACGCGTAATTATCGACAAAAATCAAAACAGTATATACCTGTACACATTATTATTGGCTTGTTATAAATATTTTATTTTCATAATTTAAAAAAATATTAGGAATACTATGTAGGTGCTTAGAACGTTGTAACCATCAATGACGGTACAAAATATAGCTATAACCTATAACAGAGTTGTGCAATGACATTATTTTGTTTTCATAATTTTATTTTTGACGTGATAGTGAAATCAATAACTAATAAGTAGGTACTAATTTTGTGTATATTATATAAAATTACAATTGGCATTTGGCTTTGATTAGTTAATACAAGCCACATTTTAAGATATTTCATTTAAATTTCAAATAACCAACATTTAAAAATTCTATATAGGTACCTACATTTTATACATTCGAAAAAAATCAATAGAAGTTTAGGAACAAAATTTTTTAAAAAGGAGTAATTTTAAGAGGACGCTACACTGACATATTTTGTTGTCTCAGTCCAACAGATCACGTTTAGTTTCTTTTGATCTACTGAGCCTAAATTTCGCACTTGTAAGATGGAGACAAAAAAATATGTATGTGCAGCGTACTCTCAAGTAGACATATTAACGAATTAAAATCAGTTTTCAGAAGTCTTATAGCGTAATCAGGTCCATCGGTATTCAATATTAACAAAAGATTGGTAAATTTTGGTTGAAATAATTGACATTTGCAATCCCCTTAGAATTTGGATTTCTAACAAGACCTTAGAGCTTATACAATTGTATAAAAATATATTAAGTTTGTAAAAAAATAAAATTAATATAATATAATAATATACTCCCACAATCCATCGAACCAGCACTTTGTATACTAGTGAATATTTCGACAAAATAATGTACCTAATATAAATATTTAGTGTAAGTATTAATTAATATTG
Organism: Myzus persicae; assembly: GCF_001856785.1. NCBI lineage: Eukaryota > Metazoa > Arthropoda > Insecta > Hemiptera > Aphididae > Myzus > Myzus persicae. Next base: position 243,724 of record NW_019101224.1, on the reverse strand, counting down.
TAATTTGTAAAGTAGATAAATTACAGCTGGTCAGTATGTTGAACGAATTTGGATTGAATTTTTATTTCACAGCACTTGTTATTATAGCTTACTATAAAGAACATACAGTGGCTGAAGTATATACTGTTATAATTAACTTACTACGTTAAATAAAAAGTACCTAAATACGATTTATTTTTCTAGGTATACCTACTTACTTTAGGACTTTCAGACTTTATTATCAAAGTTTAATACTATTGTCTATTACGAATGTTACATAATTTTCTAAAAGTCTACGATATTCGTTAAACGGAGTTATTCCCCATTATAATAAATAAATCATATATGACCTTTTTTAAAACAAAAAAGAAGCTGCTTCTGCCGAATGGTGTACAAAGTTATTAAAATCAATATCGTTTTCATATACTATGCTATAGGGTTTAATTTAATATATATTTTCCAAATAATATTAACTAGGGTAGGACGTAAGAAACTTGGTAATTATTATTACACTTTTGGCACTTTTTAATATAATTTTAAATACTGGGATCATTTTTTTAATTATAGGAGTTTATTAAATTTTTGTAATTTATGTAACACTTTTGGACTGTTATATTTAAGTATAAAGTTAGAAAATTTAAGGCATTTATCATTTACTAAATCACTATTATATGATGTATAGGTACATTGTGATATACGTCTTAACAAATAACAATGTTTGCTAATTAAAACAAAAATTATTTTTTGTATATATAATGCTCTACATAGGTGCTCAAAATGTATTTTGAAAATATATAAAAAATACATAGTACTCATATATTTAGTATTGAATCTTAATATTAAAATTGTAACTTGATTTTATTTGACAGTATTATTTTTCATTTATTTTTCCTGAAATTAATAATGTCAAATTTCAGGTAGATATCCCATTTCCTTTGAAAAAAAAAATAATTATTAATAATTATTTTAACTTATTGATGTTAATAATAACAGACCTCGCAAGATACAATTTAATTTTTTTATTAATTTTATTATTTCATCTAAACGCGGGCAGGATGTTTAAGATAGATCTAATAATTAAAATGTGAATAAAATATAACTGCTGTGTTCAAAAAATACTGCAATTAGGTTTTTTTGTTAAAACTTGTAAAAAATAAAAAAATAAGTTTTAATATAGCAAATGGTGAAATGGACCTTGTTAATAATAAATTTAATATAACAAAAAACTCAATAATTAAAGAGTACTTGTTTTCTCATTTTACTCGTGTTTCTGTATCCTTTCTTTTAACTTTTACCTACTCAGTACTAATGTACTACCGTTATTAACATAACTTTTGTACCTATTCATAATACACTTATTGCTTGGAGATAATATTATTAATGAAACAAAACTCCTAATTCTATTCAAAGTATTATAAAAATATAAATTATTTATATTATGTTTGCAGAAGATAATAATGTTTTTGGTACCTATTTATATTATAATTAAATTATATAAATAATAAAATACATTTTAAATAGTATAATTCATTGTATTTAATAAAAAAAATGTTTCAGCACGTTTTTTTATGTTGGTACTTTCAGGTTTTCCAGTTTGTATAAGAAACTAAAGTGTAAAAATCCTCCGTTGATAATGCAAATTGTATTTCGATATGTAGCCATCTATATTTTTGAATTATAATTTATACGTATCTACCTAATATTATAAGTTAAAATTGAAGCTTTTATTGTAGTTGAAAACTCAAATTATTACTTTTATATTAGGTACTTATACTTATTGTGTCTTGTAATCTCCTTTGTGTAATGTACTCATTATTTCAAAATGTATTAACGAGTTTGGAAATATTTTTTATACTACATAATTTTTTTTTTATTGATCTTAACCCCCGCAACTTGGGCCATTAGTTGTATGTAGGGGGGCCGGTTAGTTTGAACATGTGCTTGTGTATGTGTGGCAAGGATTTGTTGCTAAAAATCCCGGATGGTATCATAATTTTAAAACATTAAAAAGCTTCATTTTAAAAATATATATATTATTTATACTTTATCGTTATAATGTTTTACTTTTTTAATGACAACATGGATTTTTAATTCCTTATTCAAAGCAGAACAGTTTTTAGAGTAGGTACTATGTATAGTGTATATACAAATTGAATTTTAGACAAGTAGTTTATGACCTATGAGTTATGAGAATTTAAAGTTTTGTTGAGTGGTAGTTTTGTAGTAGTAGTACAGAGGTGGGAAAAATGTTGGTTCAATATACTCCGTTCATCAAAACTTTAAATACTTATAAGTTTATAAGTCATAACTAATAAATTACTTATCAAAAATTCTTTTACAGATCGAAATACTCCAAATTATATCCCACTTAGGGATATGAAATTAAAAATCATATGGTCATTCAAAACTTAAAAAATAGTAACGATAAAATGTAATTGTTTTCCAAAAATTCATAACTTAAAACTTTTTAGAATGCATTTTTTTTACTATTTATAATTTATAAAATCTATGCATAGACGAAATTGTATAATAAGCATAGTGATTGTTTTTTGTTTAGTCATAATGTGTCGACCTGAGTGACTTGAGGGAAGAACCAGCCTGCAGTGAAGTCACTTTGGCATGAACCAAATGTAAAAGAATTAATTAAAAACGTTAGTGTTCACTGAAATAATAAGTGTCTAAATGAATGGTGTTAAATGAATCACACCGTTTATATTATATGATTTATATGCAAACAATACATAATATATATTGTACATAAAACGTAGTATAGGTACTGATTACTAACTATACTGAAGTAATTTTTAAGTTGTATTCCAAGTTTCAACCTCTCTTTCCGGAACATAATGATATGCATCGTTAGCGGATGACGACTTTTAATTATTATTATAGAACTGCTATAATGTTGTCTATAGGTACGCCAATAATTATTAATTATTTAATATTATGATTTGATGTCACTGCACCTCGTACCTAAATTGAACACAATGTGTTTTTAACATATAAATTTATCGATAAAAAACTAGTAGGTTATTTGAAAAATAATATAATATTATATGGTTTTGAAAAACTTATTTGGGTGTACCTAATATGAATCTTATTTGCTAATGAATATAAAATATTGGTTTCGCACTTTCACAGTTATTATAAAGCTAGGTATTTGTCATTTTTTCTTAAATTTCTTTTGAGTTTCTGCGATTTATGTTTATATATAAACATATTCATATATACCTAATATTATTATTTTATTGTGATGTAATGAAACCATCAATTGTGTATGCTATTCATAATTTTGTAAGTTCGTTTACTAATAACGTTCATTGTTATTGTAATTTATCAAATTAACATTAAATGTATACCTATAAATCGATTCAAATGGCATTTGATAAAAATAATATTTTAAATACATATTTATTTAGTCAGCAATCAAATTATCCATTAATATACCTGATTTAATTTAATATTAATTTAATGAACTGAGTTATCATGAATCGTAATACTTAAAGTTAAAATTCGAATCCATAAATTATTAACTTTATGTAAAACTAAAAGAAGATACTATAAAATAAGCAATGGCACAGGTAATAATTTACGTCATATTTGGTAAATATCCTAGCATTTATTTCCCTGCTGGATACAACTATTTGCATATCGTCTAGATAGTGGATCAGTTCTGACACATCGTAGCTCTGAGTAAAAAATAATATTAAGTGCCATTAAATTATTACACTTGTGTGTCTCGAATTACCATGATGTGTGTTACCAGTTGGCAGTTCGTCATATTGTACGTGTTTGACGGATAAATATATGAAATTATTATGGCATTATGACGTGATGGTAAAAATCACAGATAAGAAACACAATATTGTGAAGGTATACTCAATCTCAATTTACATGATATAGGTTAATAATAGTTGATTTTTCAAAAACTATTGTGTTTTTAAATATGTCGCCATTTTTATGTATTCGAATTAGGGTGTCGTAGTAAAAAAAATAACACCATGTGTCTTCGTCATACAAAAATACAACATAGCAAAAACTGTTTTGCGCGGGGTAGAACCACTAAAGCTGTACAGTGATAGACGATAGTTAAGAGTTTAAGACTCCAAATTATTGTTGTACAATAAAGTTGAGACATACAGTCAGTGACGCAATCAGGAGAGATTAGAACTCCCCCCCCCACCAAATTATTTTCTATTTGCTTTATTGCATAGTCGCATAGAGTTTAAAAAGAGCCTATATTATTGAGGATATTCCTCTAAATTCTCACAATTTTTCCACGAAGTTTCGAGTACAACTATTCCCATGGCAATAAATTAATAATATATATGATACTAGGTTAATATAAGAAAAATTAGATATTGAATATATTATAATATCCCAAGTAAAGTTATTCGCTTTATCTTTAGCGAGCTTTGTATGGATTCAATGTCAGAGATTCATTAATGATCACAAAGCATATAAAATCAAACTTACCTAAGTACTATGTCATACTATATTATGATACTTTTATACTGACAAGATTAATATCTTCTACCCGCTTCGATGACCTCGGTTGGGGCTAATAATAATTAGCATGGCGTATAGTAGTCCGGCGATTATATTTTATACATTTGAATGTAGGTACAAAATAATAAAATAAACCATTGAGTTCGTCTGTGTTCATTGAGTGTAATTACTAACTTGGCGGCTTACTGCATAATTAATGTACTACTCGTATTTTTTTCTACACATTTTTAGCGCTCTTAAAAAGAAATTACTAGTATAGGTTTTTTAAAAATGTATCTTCTACAGTTTTTTTTTTGTTTAGCTTCGAAACCCATTAAGACAATTTATTAACAGCGTATGTCAGTATAAATCCCCGATCGTATAATTTGTGAAATAAACACAATCATCTCAATAGTTCAAACTTCTGACGCTTCTGGTGTTTCTATAGTATACTACATCTGTGAATATTTTGACCTATGGGGACGAGCATCGAAACCACTACTTATAGCGAGAGCTGCCCACGAGAAATGCAATGTGTTTTGAAGTTTGTCTCTGCTAGCTTTGTTGATCGAAACTGCAAACGCCAGCTTCGGGGGAAATTTGAGACGCTTGAACTGAAAGGGTAGGCAGTTTGTGTTATTATAGAGTACACGCGGTGTGTTTAAGGACATATTATTCTCCTTTAAGCGTCAATAGCGCTGCAGGGGCGCCAACTTTGAGATCGAGACGAAGCCATCGGAAGTTGATCCAAGTTTGAAGTTTTGTCTAAATAAGACATTTTACTGTATACTTCACAATAAAGATACAACAATCATTACTTTACTTCCTCTTAAATTGTACCCTTAGTCCATCAAATATACCCATATATATTTATTATTTTCACATATATTTAATGAATCAGTTCTTAGATTTATTGTTATTTTTTGTCGAACGCAATTTATCTCTATATATTTTTTCTTCTAATAATTATTATCAATTTTAAATATTATTAGTTATTATTTATTAGTTAGTATACGGCTACTACGGTGTAATCACACTTTTACACTTTTATCTTATAAGCGTGGTATAAATTTGTTGTGATAAATAGGTACATACTAATACACCTATATGTGGCCTTGATAATAATTACCTAACCCGTAACCTGTAACCCTAATTATACCAAAGTAACAATGTATTTCAAAACAATTCAATACTTCATTTACTAGATGATTTTAGTTTTTTAATTTCTAATATCAATATACATTTTTATTATTTGCTGATTTTTGGTAAATATTAAATAAAAATACATTTCTTACATAAAAAAGTTTTTAAAAATATCAATACTTGATAAATAGGATAAATTTAAATCAATTTTCAATTTTCAATCAACAAAAATAATATTTAATTGATTAATGAATACTCATTTTGACAATAATGACAAAATGATCAACGATAACAGTAAGTCGAACATTTTATAATTTAATTAATCTTGTATAAATTATATTATAATTGTTGATAATTAAAAGCTAACATACCACATATACACAGTATAGACTATAGATCATGTGAAGTCGTCGGATTTCGTCTTATTCTCGAGTATACGATTTGCTACTTTACCTTAATCGATCATACCTAGTTCGGAAGAACGCCATTGAAATTCGAGTGTATATTTTGCTCTGCCTATAAGCCGTTTGGAGTTAAGAACACATAATAAATATAGCACTGGTTACTAACACTTATAGCCTTAGGAACGTATGATCGTATGATCGTATGATCCTTTTATAATTGTTATTGTAGAAATTATACTTCAGTACTTTTACTAAAGTCATTCACTCATTCACAATTCGCTTTAACTGTCATATTACGCACTGTATACCAGTGATATTATAATACTAGAAATATTCGTGTATATACGCCTTTTTCATACAAATGGCAAAAATGGCAAAAACCTTATTATTAAGACAAACACAAATTAATATTTTTTGACAATCACTTGTTATTTACTATAAATCCCATCTAAAAATAGAAAATAATCAATGACTAATAGTTTTTTTTTTTATACAGAATATGCTAATAGATATATCCGCGTATATCGCCGTACATTTGTAGACTCGACATTTTAACTAAAAACTAAATTAGTGAAGAGAACCCCCAATATACCACTGCAGTATTATAATATTAATGATATTAAGAACAAAATTATAAGTGAAAGAAAAATAATGTTAGGTTTAGGCGTTAAGCCGGTTTAGTTTAGTTACAACTGTGCAAGTTTACTGTCTTGCAATTGTGTAAACTGTAAAGGTATTATAATAGTACCGAAGATAAAATAAATATATGTTATTTTAGGAATTACTAAATCAACAAACTATACTACTATGTACTTGTTTTAATATTTTCTTAAAAATCATTTGTATACTATTTTAATTGTTTTTTTTATGGACTTATGGTATAAATATAATAATTATTTTAATTAATATAATCGATCTTCTATAGGTACCTAAAATCCGTATTGAATATGGAACAAATCGTATGTTATATTATTATATGGTTTATGCAAAAACATTAATATAATCAGATCAATATTATGTCTTATGTCTCCACATAACTATCTTGTTTAAAATAGTGTTAAATAGTTGATCCTATAATAGTATAATGTATACACTATACAGGATCCCAATCAATTTCATTTATATTCATTACGAGAAAAGTATCCGACTTAGTGCATTTGTTCTCATTATATTCTTAATGTCTTACGATATACAACCAACTTCAATAGATCTCTAGAGACTTTTCTTAATGATAAACTTGTCAAAGTGGTATTCTACTAAGTCCTTTTGTCAAAAAAAGCTTTCTATTTCAACTCCTTCCATAACTTTTCGATTTGGTTCTTTCATTCTGTCAATACTCATTCTATCATTGGAATTTAAAAGCCTTTTAAAGCATTCTCTTTTTGCTGTTTTATATTTTGAAATCAACTATTTTATCAGTATCAGACGTGTTCTACCTTTTCATAAGTATAGTTTTAATCAAATTAAAAATATATAGGTACTCGTAATAATCATTAATATCACTTGTAGAAAAATTAATATTTTTAATTGACTGAACAGAAATTGTATACATAATTGTACATAAATATTTAAAATAAACATGAATGTTATATATATATTATAATTTTTACGAACAATTTATTATAAGTGATAAATATTTAAGTTCCAAGTCAGATATAATTATATGATGAGACTTTAAATTCCAATCACTCAAATATATCTATTGTCTATAATACCTTTTTAAAGTACTATATACAATATTCTTCAAATAAAAGTTATATATTCGATCCAATCAGACCAATCACATTTTAAATTGATGAAAGTAATATTTTCGAATTAATTTGTTCCTTCGTGTGTAAATAGTCTGATTATAAACCAAAATTCTAAATATTATCAAATGATCTTTGAAATGTATGTGCAGAATATGAAGCAAATAATATATATCACGTGTTTTCTCATCCATTAGAGAAAATCTAATAACGTGTTTTGTATTTACATAGCCTGTAGTTTTAGTGTGCTTGAAACTGACCGTTCGCCATTTTGTTTTTATTTATTTGGAGTTTGTATACCTACTTGAAACACTAAAACCCATTAAGTCACTGAACGTTTCTTAAACTTAATTTCTCAATCCAAATACAATTACTGACTCTGGGAGACGTAAACCACAGAAAATATCATGACGCCGCTTTGACGAGCTATTCACGACTCGGAAATCGTCTCTGTCTTGTCGACATAACACAATTTAAAGTACATCATCGCGCGAGTAAAATAACTGTTATTTTATAACGGCGGTCACATTGTAATATTATAATGGAGACTTTTTCCTTGATAAATAATGATGTTATACAAATAAAATGTATGGTATGTAAAGTTTATTTTTAACCTTTAAATAAATTTAGATAATTTTGTTAGTGAATAGAATACCAGCTAACATTGATATTTGATATACATATATTTGGATACATTTTAATCGTATACGATATACTGAGCAAATTGAGTTATGATATGGTCTTTCAAGCGGGCGCAACTCTTTTCGCGGCCTATAATAATGACTTACCTCTTTTTAAACAAATATGATGAAGTAGTTTCCTCTTTTCACCAATAAATAATTGCTCTATTTTCACCCAGGGCTTCACATACATTATTTTGGGAAACATTGTCTCGAAGTTAAATCACAGAACTCTACGTAGTTACGCATACGATGATGTATCATATTATCATGTGTATTGTATATTTGTAGGCATGTGACATGCTTGACATATTTATATTTTATATTTTGTGTCGAATAAACAAATAAATAGATATTTTTTTAAATTATCAATGTCTTATACATATAATATGATATATCAATATAATTATAATATTAATAATAATTCACGATTATTTTCTTTCGTTTGCTAGCTTAAGATAATAATAGAAAATGGATTCATTAATTGATCATCGAATGTATAAACTATTACGCCTACCAAGTATGATTATATATTTCCAATCTCGTCATCATATTTCCACCACAATAATCCCAATCCAACGTAATTTTTTTACATAACATTTTTTTTTTATTGAAGAAATTTAAAGTAATTTTAATAATATTATTTTAATTGGTTTTTTTTTTTTTGAATCAATAATATTGAACTTATAGCTAGGGTTTTCGAGGATTTTTAGTGGCTAATCCTTCACAAAATTACAACACAGTTCAATTCCTCAATGTTTTTCTGTGGCATTTCCTCTCCTGCCACGAATGCCTGTACGCGCCTATATGGTTTTTCCTTGTATTCAATAACCTGTGGTAAATTCCATATAAGTGTTAAACAAACTATACATTTGGAAACATTATAATAACCCACGGATTTCTCATGTCAAAAGATGAACCTCCCACCTTCGATGCAAGCGGCACACAGATCACAGTCAAACACATCATATCAGAATATCATCTGTACGAACAGGAACGAACAAATCTCATTCTGACTGAAACTCTCAATGAAATCATTGGATTAAATCCTGATCGAAACATGACAATTCTTAAATGTTTAAAACTAACCAACCTATTATAGACAAAATATAATTGTAAATATTAAATTAATGTAGCATTATGAAAGCTCCACAATAATTGTAAATGGTAATGAAGGCTCTTAACTAATGGCCCTTGCTGCCGAGTTGTATATTTTAAGATCATAAGATTTCAAATTACTTTATTATACCAATGCTTATTTTTTTTCGAGTTATAATTATGTATAATAATCTAGGTATGCGCCATGCACGCATCATAATATGTTGTGGGTAGTATGAGTGGTTTTTCAAATCGATCCCCGCCCTCTCCCCTAGCACACGTCTAAATTACTACCCTGGGACGTCCTTTCGCATGCTGCTGCAATATCATATTATATACATTATACCTACCCAAACTATTCGCGATGATTCGGGTTATTTTAAATGTTCAACCAACACATATTAAATATCGCGTTGAAAATCGTCGTCTTCCTGGGGGAGGAGTGTACGAAGACATAAATAAGTAAGTATCGTACTCGCTGCTGAATCTCCGGAGGCACATAGATACCGACTTTACGGCCATTATCGCGTGGTATACCTTATAATACTTATATATTATGTCGTGTGCGTGGTAGTGTGTGTATCATACGTGTGTAGACGACCGCGCGTCGTGTCCGGTCTTACACTCGCTGGCGGCGCAAGTATAAACTACAAATAGTAGTAAGCTTTTCGTTGTTTGTACCCTGCAGTAAAACAAATAAATATGTTTTATATATAACAACGCGTTTCCGCGTCATACCTTTTAATTGTACGCCGCGTCCGAAAGGCATTATACAGTAGCAGCAGCAGGCAGATTTAGGAGTGCACCGCACTATTTCTTGCACATATATGATATACCGGCAATGTGTAGGACCAAACTGTTTTATATATACCTACATCATATACATCATCATATTAAATTGATATAATATATTCGTATATCACGAGTTATAGATACTCGCAGAGGAAAAATTTGGAGGGACTTGGGTAGTTGGGTGCGGTGTGCTCAGCACCCTTTGTTTTCAAATCAGCACCACCATAATATTAAAACCATTTATGATGGATTGATGGTTAATAAATTCTTCTTTGTATAATTATTTTCAATTAGGAAATTATAATAAGCTAAAAGTACCGACTTTTATGAAGCATAAAGTAAATAAGTAATAGTCCTAAAGAAAATATGATTATTGTTTCTATTATGTTTACTTAAAAAAATATTTTTAAACATGCTTTTTACAGTTTTCACTAACATTAAATATTTCGTGGTATAAGTCATCATTATACAGTTTAAATTGTGGACAAACGTACCGATGCTAGTGTTAATTGGTGGAAAACACAAGAGATTTACATGTACATTTTAATTTATAATATGGGATACGATTATACGAATATTAAGGCTGTATACTAGTATTGAAAGATAAATAGTAGCCAGCGTAGGTGGCAAAGAACGCTGTGGTTGCGACAATGTAATAATATTAAAAGTACACGCATGGGACGCTCAAAAGATTCAAGACATCACAATACCTTTTTCCATTGTTTGCCACTTTAAGGCCTGATTAGTAATTGGACTCAAATCACCATGATTCTCCTTCACCATCTACGCGCTTCAACGGCGGGAAACGCATGCGCGGAAACCCACATTGTATTTACTACGTGAATTGTTCTGTGGCAGAACGCACAGTTTTTTCTTTTGTTATCAATGCGCTCTTATCAAATCGATAATAACATTTCACACATTCAGCGACAATAATAATAATAATAATAGTAATAATAATTGTTATCATCGATCGACGACTAAACACATAACTACAAGAGTTCGCAGTTTTATGAAAACATATTTTTCTACGTGTTGTCGGTTGGTCCGCTTTGAGTTAGAACAGACGTTACTCACGTTGGTGACGACCATACTGCCATCGTTATTACGTCTCTGTCAAAATAAAAGTAAAATAGTACACATAAACCACAACGATAATCGATAGGAATGTCCGTCGAAAAATGATGATTCCTTCCAAACAGTTGTAAATAAATTAATCAAATGAGTACGTCGTATGCATACACGGTGGTCGATATGTTTACACGTTCAAACTGCTAATAGTATTGTACCACATTTATCGTCATGACAGAAAATCCAATTCTACACGTTTTAGTGGTTGGGTTCCATCATAAAAAAGGATGTCAGGTATGTTTCAAACACTATCCACTTGTTTAATGGTTTTATTTCATACGTTTGTCAACAGTATGTCCCAATTAATTTTGACATACAATTCGAATGTTGCAGTGCCGAAAAGATTTATCCTTATACTGTTTTCACTAAACAATATTATATATACAGCTAAATAAGTATAATGTGTGGCGAGTGTTTTTTGGATTAAATTTGTACCATGTCATAATATTGTTAATATTTTCTTATGAGCAACTTAATTAATCTTAAAAAATGTTGGCATCTGCCAAAATTAAATAATTTCTCATCTCAAATTAATTTGGGTTATTCAATATATATAATGTATGTATAGGTTTAACAAATAAACGTAATTTTTTGATAGAAAAATAATTGTAAAATTTGTTCAAAAATACTGTTTAGTTAATACCTAGTTTATTTTTATGTTTAGGTAGAATATGCTTATCCACCATTTATTGAAGACACCACTGGTGTTTCTGCCGAATGTCCAGCTGCTTGGAAACATTTGCCGTATTTAGCATTACCCGATGGATCACACAACTTTGATGAAGACACTGCATACTTCCATTTACCTAGTCAACAAGATCCGAATGAAACAATTTATGGGATTTCATGTTACAGACAAATACCATTAGAAGTAAATGACTAAACAATTTTGACTATTGAGTAGCTTAAAATATTTTTATTTTTAAAGAAAATTATTAACCGAACTCCTGATATGACTAGAAGTACAATCCAAAAATCAGTATGTGTACTTAGTACATTACCGTTATATGGGCATATTCAAGTTAAGATGTCTCTAATTACACATGCATATTTTGAAGAAGGTGATTTTAGTAAAATATCACTGTTACATGACACTTATCACCACCTCAATGCCTGTTTGTCTAGTATAGACAATATTAGCACCAGTCCTCATCTTTTTGTTGGTTTGTATTTGTTTGTTGCCTTTTAAAAATCATTTATCACTACAGATTATCATTTTTTATAGGTCTATCTGCAGTTGAACTTGTGACAAGGTTTAGACATAAAGTATTGCTGTTATTTAAATTGATGTTGTTAGAAAACAAAGTACTATTTTTCTACTCTCCAGTTCGTCCACTATGTTCTACAATATTGACCTTATTATCTCTTCACCCTGGACTTATTGAAAATGGGCTCAATAAATCTGCTAATATCAAGTAACTAAATTTTATTATCACGCATACAACTGACAATTAAATATATGATTTTTCTTAGTCTTAGTAGTGATATCCGACCCTCAACTGAAAACAAACATGAAGTTATTGTTTCGAATATAAGCACGGAAACAGAAGATAATGATCACAGTATAGTTAGTCAAAAATCAAATGAAGTTATTGATGAAGACATAGTTCCTAACAATACCTTTGTTTCAAACATTCCTAGAGATCCTAGTATTGATTCGTTGGATGAAGCTGCTATGCAGTATAATATGATTAGTATCGCCCAAATCAATTCTGAAGATTGTGGAGTTCCTATGTCTATTTTTGATAATGTTCGTTTGCATAATTTAATATTTTCCATGAAAAAAAATTATTTAAAATAATTAAATGTTTTAGGGTAATTTATGTCAACCATATTCTTGTCTGTCATACATGGATATTTTAACAGATCCAAATGTTCGAGGTTATGTAATCGGAGCATCAAATATATTGTTCAAACAAAAGAAGAATTTAGCTGATGTTATCGTTGAGGTAAAGTGTTTTATTATTTGAGTTGACTAATAACATATAATATATATCCATAAAACATATTTATTTTAGATTGATGAAGGAAAAGTAGAAATAGAAAATATTGAGCTTAAAAGACATTTACATTTAACTACAGAAGACCTTCGTTTTGCTGATTATCTTGTTAGACATGTTGTCCAACCAGATAAAGAAGACGTATTTTTGGATGGAGTAGGATGGGAAGGTGGAGATGAATGGATTAGAGCACAATTTAAGGCTTATCTGTTATCATTATTAAGAACTTCACTATTAAGTGGTCAGTAGCATTTTTATACTTAATTATTGTATTCTTGTTTTCTAATAGCTAGTTTTGAAGTAATTTATATGTACCGTATTGTAACTTATAATATACAATTTATTTATTTTAATTATAATAGAAGGAGCACCTGAATTAAATCACTTTAATCCAACTTTCATATCCGCCTGGCAACAAACAAAAAATTACCAAATTTGGTTAAGCCAAGAGCACCAAGCAATTATGGCACTTGAACCTTGTCATCCATTTGCTGGTCAGTTGTCTGTAGCCGATATGAAACTAAGAATATCACAGTATGTACATTTCTTATTGAAAATTAAATGTTTAGATATAGGTGTATTGATTTATTCTTTATAGAAAAATATTCATTATTGATTCCAAAACTAAGCATTTTGAGAAAAAAATGTTATATAAATTTGAGTTGTGGCAAAATACATTTTTACTATATTTATCTTTTTTTTTAAGTTTTTTTTTTTTACTATGCATTGAATGACTAGGACAATGTGTATTTTTAATTTCTTATCCCAAAGCAAAATATTTTTTGAAGTATTTTAAGTAGAGTTTCACAAGGATATAATTGTGAGTGTAGTGATTCCAGTACTATACTCATTTAAGCTTAAAATACTTGTATTAATTAACTATGAATTTAAAATATTATTTATTTTATTGAAATGGTACAGCTTACAAAATTTAATATCGAGTTAGGAATATGAAATGAAAAAATAAGTCTTAAGCAGCAATAAAAAAACATTAAAAAATAATAAAAATATAGGTAATTGTTTTAAATTATAGGCTTGTAACAACTCAAAATTATATAAGTAAAAAGATTTCAAAATGTTGATAGTTTTTGAAATAATAAGTGATCTTTTTTTAAATAAATCATCCTGTTTAACTAACTAACTAACTAACTGAGTACATGTTCTTATTTGATAAATGAAATTATAATAATAGCAGTTAAATTATTATTTATTTTTAATGTTTTCAAAATAGCTCTATATTAATAATTCATGAAGATTTTTCTAACTGGTAATAATTTTACAAATGTTTGCCAAGCAGACTGCCTGTATGCATTACTAAATTTTTAATTTGGATAGTAGAGGGTTAGGTTGGAGGACAACAGAGAATAAGATAAATAAGCTGTAAATGTACTCCAGGCGGAATAAGAACGTACCTCATCGCGCAGGCGGCAACCGGTTCCCCCCATCGCCACGTCGTTTAGCCAAATTTTTTCAGCCAATTAGAGCCAACCGGCGCTCTACAAACCTGTTATGGTCCGCCGCCCGGGTACGTTCTTATTCCGACCGGAGTATAGAGATTATTAAAGGAAATATGAAATTATCTGATGTGATATCCCATATATACATAAGCTTCAATATTATGTGACATGCAATAGGCTTATAATCAATAGAAAGTATTGGTGGTGGTGTGTGGGACTATAAATAATATATCATAGTAGACAACCTCATTATATTGGATACAAGTGAGCAAATATTAAATAAAAAGATACTTATTATCAGGCAATAAGTCAATGCAAAGTATTAAAACAGAATGGTCCAACCTTTTGTTGTTTGAAGGCCAATTTACACGCTAATAAATACTAAAGGGGCCTCCAAAAGAAAAAATATTATAATAAAATAATATAATACACAAGTTATCATAATATATATAAAAAAAATAGAATACAAATAGATTAGTACTGGCGCCGTGCGCCGCCTTAGTTTTTTTAATTTATCACACTTAATACACTAAAATTATTAAATATATGTGTTCTAAGGAGGGCCAAAAAAAAAGTCCTGGAGTGCCACATTTGGCCCTCATCTTTGGGTTGGACCATAATTAAACATCATTAAACAGCTTATTTTTTTTTAGAATTTATTCCAAACAATAACATTTATTATGCTTACAATTTGTATCATAATTTAACTATAGAAAATATAATTTACTTAATTTTTTGGCTGCTAGAAAAACTATATACTATCTGCAATTCCACAAGCTAACTAACTAAAAAAATTATACTTAAAGCAAGTCATGCTATATTATGTTAATAGTACAATGCAGAGCAGTAGAAGTGGTCGAAAGTTAAACCAAGCAGTCCAAAATACAAGTAGAGCAGTTGCATCCACGGGTAAAGTTGTTGGTATGTGTAATTAATAATAATATTAATCATCATGGATTTTGTAATAATAACATAGTAATTATTTGAAATAGGAGGTGCTATTTCACAAGCTAGAGGTGCTGTAACCAATTGGTGGAGTAACTTAACTACAACTCAAGATCTAGAAGATGAGAAAAATACACCTGTTATTCAGGATGTTTAACACTGAATTATATACTGCTTTACTCTACCGTTTTTTCTGAATTTGTTCAGTTATACCATTTTATATTTTATTTTATTTTTTGTATTATTGTATGATTAAATCTTTATTTAGGTTAAGTAAATTATTTTAAATGTGTCTATATTTGACATTGACAACTATGGACCTAGGGCTTGTGCACTATAAATATTATAAAAAGTTATTATTGTTTCAAGTGACATTTGCTTATTTTACAACATACTACCAATAGTCCAATCAACAATGTGTTTAAACATGTCTGTTTATTTCTGATCTTAGTATTTATATTGATACTCTCGTGTTTGTTTAAAATGTTTATTAATGACTAACAAATTCATACAACATTGCCCTAGGTCTATTTTTAAATAGTTATGTATACTTCTTACTATTTAGAGCTACCCAAAATAACTGGATATTAATATTCATACTACATACCTCTTTTTAATTGATAAAAGTTTTAATTTGACATAAATCTTTTATAAAACACCATATTATGTTATTCGCAAATTATTCGTATAGAAATTACTATGCAGACAATTTTGAAATGTCCCTAACTTTAAACTTCTTAGAATCTCCTAGTTAAGAGTACATCAACTGTGATGATTGTTTAGAAATTGTAAGTTACATTTTTTTACTTATCCACACCAAGTACATTTTGTTATATTTTACAAGAATATGTTGGAACAATTAAAGTATTGATACATTATGTCCTATATTTACTTCCAAATAAATTTAAATTTAAATCATAATATCTAAAAATCTATCTAATATCAAAAATAAAATATCACAGTTGATAAACTATTTCACTATATTTTTTGTAATCATGACTATTGACAAGTATTTTAACACTTGTAAGCTAATATGGTGGATGTTTTATTGTGGTCACCAGATAATAACAAAACAATCATATTATATGAGTGTGGAAAACTTAATCCCAAACAACATAATTTTCTTATCGATTAAACTAGAATATACATGAAAATTACATCTATCAAAACACCAATGTGATCACATTAAAGGACCCACTTTAATAGATTCAAACATTTGTTATTTTAAATCGCAGTGTATTTATAATTATTGGACAATTCACTATTTAACTACGCTTCATTAAATGTTAAACTATTAAGAGTTCAACATAAATATTTCATCTAAACAGACATAAGTCTGCATGCTAAATTACTTTTCAATTAATAACGTGGCCTATCCAATTGAATTATTATATAATACATTTTATATTAAATCCATTTTGTAAATTATTAATTGGATAACACCACAATGACAAGTGATTTAATCTACACTCTTGTCATTGCATATAAATGTGGCAACACAAATTTAAAAGAAACAACAATTATTAATGTGTTTGTTTTTTGGCACAATATTTCGATTCTTAATCTACAACATTCTAGCATCCTGCGATTTTTAATTTACAGTACCTACCTATTTACTATTTAGTTAAATTAATAGTAAAACTAGATATACAATGTGATAGTTATTTTTGTTTGTATCATTATTATTTTTATTTTTATTATTTTGTGATTTGTCTTTTTTTTACATATTATACTCTATTTATGCTCAAAAAAATTCTTTATCGACTGCAATCATATAATGACAGTGTTTGTACATTCGTTAAAATACAACACCATGGTGCGTTGTACCTATATACCTAATCGAATATAATTATCTACATTATATATCATACTTTTGTGTGTAAGTTATTAGTATAATGTACTATGATTTTAAAGTATAAAATAATTTAAGAATATAATGTAAGGTCCCATTTTGGATAGGTTTAAATGTATAATATAATTATACCCATAGGCGCAACCAGCGAAATTTTTCTGATGGGGAGGCTTGAATTGTATCTGCAGCACAGACCATGATGATTGATATCTTGAACTAAAATATAATTAAAAAAATGGGGCTTCGCCTTCCCCTTCTAATTACGTATATGATTATAGGTACCATATCTTGCAAAAATGTATACTTTCATTCACATGTATAGGGCTCACAAAAGTCAGTTAGTCGTACATGGTGAGGGCTGCAGTTACCCCCTCGATATTTTATAGTGGTAGACTGGTAGCAAACTACAAAGATGTCGTCATGACCTCTTGTTATAAGTTCAAATGTATAAGTATCGAAACATTATTTTTCGGCGTGCATTTAAAAAGGGTGTCACCTCATACACGTACACCACGTTATTTTTAGACAGAATGGGAAAAATATGTTTTTATTTTGACTACCCTCCTAAAATGTACTCCACGTTTACCACTGCCAAACTGAATAATTGTTTTTGATCAATGTCCGTACCAAGCGCGTCCCTGTAGTACATTGGCGATTCCCCCGTACAGTGATGTTTCATACATATCCTGTCAATATGAGTACATTTTTCAAGAGTTTTGAGCAAATACAGTATTTATCCTCTGCTCCACCTCCTTGGAATTGACCTTAGACTTGAACGCGTCAAACGTCGACGTAAATTGTATTATTATTATTATGGTCTTGACATATATTTCCATCAGATCGAAAGATGATGCTATGAAGATATTGTGAAAATAAATTTTAAATGTATACTTGAGATCGGCATAATACCTAAATTTTCGATTTTTTTTGTATGGAAGTCACTCCAAAGTGAATTGGAAATTGTAAAATAATATTGAGTGTGATGTACCGATTATAATTGATTGTGAGAAGCGGATAATTCAAATTTCAGAACTCGAACGGTGAAACGTTTCCAGAAATCTTATAATCTTATCGCATCATCATATAAATAGATCGGTACTTTCAAATTCCTATGTAATAATATCATATAAAATTAAATTATTATATTGCATGTATCATAGATGTGGACAGCAATAATCACCGCTTGCAAAACCCCTTAAATGGAATTCTGTGTTTATAACGTACCTACCTACTAACTAAATACGTTTATAATAATAATATAATACTGATTAGTGGCCCCTTTGGTGTCTTCAAAACACGCGCGCTCTGTGTTCCACCGCAATGTTTTATTCTAGAAATAATAATAATAAATGAATCATTTAATTGTAGCAGCGTTGGTCTGGTCGTCGTCACGTACATTATAAAAAAGAAAAATGGCAAATAAACAAATTTACCTACTACCGCTGCAGCTGTCGTGCCGTTTGTAGATACGGCTAAATATAAAATCTCCGAATACAACACTATAGCTGTCGTCTGAAATATTATTATTGCCATTTGCCAGTCGGTGGTATCCTATTTACAAAGAACGCATTTCAAAAGTTATCGAATACAGTCGGTAAGTGTTAACCTACTTATTTATACATGAATTTACGTACCTATAACTACGTGTGCATGTTTTGTGTTTATATATATTATAAGTTATAGCCCTCTCGCGAACCGCGGCAATGGCCTGCTTGTTTTATAATTTAATTATTGAACTATTAATCAATGATAATGAGTGATGAGTTTCCAAAACACTAAACAATAGTAAAAGATTTCAAGCACATCGCGGTTCCATGGGCTTAACTAGGATTTAGTACCTACCTAGTTATGGGTACTAAAGTCTTAGAAATCAAAGTTCAAAATAAACGTTGAGGTCAGCAGTCACAGGGAGTCCTGAGAAAGTTTGAAAATTAGATATAGGGTCAACAGAGGGAAAAGTTGCATGATCATAAAAAATAATTCTCAAAAATCAATTGTAAACACTAAAAAATATATAGGTAGGCATATCATATTTTTTATCCTACACAGTAAGCACATTTCATATATTTTATAAATTTAGGTTACACAAATTTATTATTTTAGAAGCGAAAACTTAAAAAATATTATCAATTATCATTTAAAAGTCAAGTTACAAAGGGGGTGGGAGGCTAAAACTATTATTGTGGGGCCAAAGAACCACATGTCCCACTAGATTACCCCAGTTACCACGTTCACTTGACCAATTTGTGTTATAGAATATAGAAAGTATTAAACTACTATTATAAGTATATTGTATATTACTATGTATATTGTATATGTACGAATATAGCTCGAAGTTTTTATTTCACTCAGCAATTAAAAAAAAGGGGGTAAGTGTCATCAGTCTAGGATATTTTATATTGTTACTACTCATTATTAATAAGGTATCCGGTAAGTTGAATTAATATTATTCTTAAATTATCAATGATGCTGGACTAATATTATGTATATTTATGTAAAATTGGGCTGTTTTGGAACCGAATTCAACAAAATGACTAAAATCGTTATTTTTTGTGTTATTATGAAATTTTGTCTAAATTTGAACTTAAAATAACTATAAAAAAGCAGTGTTTATGTTTATTTTTAGAGTTTTTGGTTACATAAGTAATTACTTTCGTGGAAACCTGTTTTAAATTTTCAATCCTTAGTTATTAAAGTTAAATATTTAATACATTTTTAACTACAAAATCATTTTTCAATTTTCAATTTGAGAAATTTTGTCAAAATTTCATCTTTAAATGATTATAAAACAAAAACATGTCAATGTATTTTTAATGTTTTTCAACTGGTATTGTAACAATATATGAAGAGCTTTGTATTAAATTTTCACGTTTTTGGACCCAAAAAATAAAATTGTATTGATATTCATAGAAAAAAAAAACCAAAAAAATTGAAAATTGAAAAATGTCCGTAGCAGCTCAAAACGAGTAAAAATATTTTGAAAATTTTATCAAGGATATGCATTGATGAAATGAATATTTGATGTAAATTTCAAGTGTCTATAGTTATTCGTTTTTGAATTACAACAAAATAAAGAAATCGAGTGAAAATCCTTTACTTCAAATGCTCATAAAACTTGTTTA
Organism: Myzus persicae; assembly: GCF_001856785.1. NCBI lineage: Eukaryota > Metazoa > Arthropoda > Insecta > Hemiptera > Aphididae > Myzus > Myzus persicae. Next base: position 222,885 of record NW_019101224.1, on the reverse strand, counting down.
TGACTTTTCGGTAGAATTTTGCTTTTGATAAAGGTGACAAACTTATAAGTTATAAGGAATCTTGTATTAAATTTTAAAATCTTCAATATACAATGAAATTTTGTAATACATTTCCAACTCAAAATATTTTAATAATTTCCATGATGTTAATGAATTTTGTCAAAATTCTAAATTCAAACGCTCATAAAAAAATATTGTGAATTTATGCTTAACTTTTTTCAAAATTTCTACTAACAACAACTTACGAGGAATTTTGCTCTAGTGTATTGTATTATGTATTTATATTATAGTAATTTATTTTACTACTATTAGTAATATCCCAAATTAAATTAATTTTTGTCGAAAACCATATTTATTATAATAGTACCTATTTATTTATATCTGATATCGTAATATACTCATTATTTATATTAATAATAATATTTATTATATCTCTAGTTTTTAAAACTAATTTCGTCAAATATAGGAACCGTACTTAGACACTTTCCATAAGGTCTACTTTTCGGCCCATCCTTGCTTTTTGTACCCTCTACCACTGTACCGCCCCTCTCCTTATTATAACAAAATCTATAAAAAAAATACATTTTAACAATGTATTGCCTATATTGGTAATACGTTTAAGAGGATGCTACATCCACATGTGTTGCTCCGCTGACAAATGTAAAACATAGCAATAAGTGTTTTGCGCTGGAAAGAACCTAAAAGGCTACAGTTTTAAGTCATAACTAAGAAACGAAGTTTTCACCTCTTAAAAAGGAGAATATAAGGTGTGACATATCGTTTTTTATTGATATCAGAATAAAGAAAAAATGTATTCAAGTTTGAAAAACACAAAAATAATGGATTTTGAAACAATAAGAACTTTTTTCACATAAACGATCAAAAAAATAAAAACGTTACTTACAGATAATGTTCTCAACCATATTGTTTATCAATAATTTGAAATCGTAACTATCACTACAGGCTGAGTGGTTAAAAAGTGTTTTCCTGTGTTCATTGTATTAGACGTGTTATTGTGGTATCTCTAATAATTATTGTCGGGTAACGAATATTTATAAAATAAAATCTTGGAATTTAATTACAATTTACGATTGTTAATTATAAGAGTACCTATAATATATAATATCCGGGATTCAGAGCAATTCAACTCCATACAATGTTTAAAATATTTAAAAATAAAATTGTGGGGGTCAGTTCAGTGCCATTGACTTGTCTTGGTTTGCCAGGCCCCCTAATGCTCCCAATTGGTGATGTGCCTCCGTCAGCATTTTTTTTTTATTATTTGAAAAAACAATTATACAAAATATGCAAAATAGCATTTATACTAATAGAAGGTATAGATATGACAAAAGGCTTGATTAAGGAGTTATCCGTTAGCGACACTTAGCCTAATGAATTAGACATGAATATTTTTTTATTTTGTTATAAGTTTGACTTTGAATACTATAATATTTGTAACAGGTCGGGACCGGAGACACCACTTCCTTTTTAAACTGCGCCGAGGATTTCCTGCTGGTGTTAGAATGGAAAGATTCTTATTCCTTTATAAAGCCATAAGGCCATAAGGGATTGGGATGACTTTGAAGTTAGAAGTTGCTTATGAAAGCTCGTATAAAAGAATATTATTATGTGCTTGCTATAATGCTATTCTTCATCAATATTGTTTTCATATTAAAATATCATTTTGCAGACTGCAGTGTTAGGTGAAGATATTTTTTCCGAGAACATTTCATTCATTATTATATTATTAATGTTTAATTATTATAATAGTTTATATATTTATATTGTACTAATAATTTTGTATTCACTTTTGAGTCAATATAAGTAATACCAACGTACAGTATAACAACATAAGAATGTGGTTAAAATATGGGAAATCTCTTAAAATTAATCTAATGATTTTGAAAATGTAATTGTTTGTATAAATTATATTAGGTAATATACAAGTTTCAAATCCTATGATAATATTTTTAAATTTCCTCTAAATTATTTAAATATCTAATTTTATCAAAATTTGAACTTCAAATGTGTACAAAAAAAAAAATAGTGATTTTAGAACTTTTGTGAATAATGACTAAAAATCAGTTGAGAATAAACCATTATATGATACTTTGAATATTTTTTCTTTAACTTTGAATTTCAATTGCTCATAAAAAATTGTTATGACTAAACTAATTTTCTTTTTGAATTGTCATTAAATAAACTTTAGAAGAAGAATCTTGTATTGCATTTTAATGTATTAAGTGGATAGATTTGAGATGTTATACATTTTCAACTACAAAATAATTTGCAAAATTTTTGTGATTTTGATGAATTTCAAACAAATTCCAAACGCTTGAAAAAAAATTGTGACTGTATTTTAGATATTTTTCAATATGTTAAAATAAGTTGTTTAAAATTGTTAAGGAAATGTCCGCCTTACAAATGACCTTTGGGAATTTTATGTTCCATTCAACAAAAATCACCGGGGTGTAATTTTCAGGAAGTAATTGTCCAATTACAAATATTTGGCCGAGAAATGTTGTCTTGAGGTCTTAGAATTTTTTTGCCACCCCAAAAAAAAATAAATTCATTTTTTTTAAATTTTAAAGCTCTCATGATATATATAGAATACTCAAGTGCACAACTTATCATAATACTACTTATAGGTACTAATTAATACCTATACAGTATACATTATACAAATTACGGCTATAAATTGGAATTAGTTCACGTTATAATTTGAAGTCGAATTTGTGTTCTCGTTAATCTTGTAAATAATATCTATATGATTATAATTCATATTAATATATGTATATACTTACATAATAATTAATAATATCTATACCAAATATAGTTTTCTAACCGTCGTTGATTTGTTCTTTGTATTCCGTAAATATTTTATTTTAAATTCCTAGTGGAGCGTTCAAGTTCATTAGTTTCAAATAATAATCATTTATTGAATCAGCTTTATATGAAAAATATTGTCTAACATCTTTAATAAACGGAGATTGGAGTGCTCCGTACTCAGTCCGTAGGTAGTAAGTTTCATACAACATGACTAAATATAATATTATATGGGTTAATCCAAAATGTGTAAACATGCTGGTTTTGTATTAAGCATTTGACTGAATTGATTAAGCTGGTCATTTTTGGAATTTTAGATTTTCTGGAAATTTTGAAAAGCAATCGAAAAAGAACAGTAACTACTAACTAGTAATAACTTTGTAAACTGCAAAAAACCCATTTCGATACTAATAGGCTGTTTTGTTGTAATAATTTAAATTTAGCCCCATCATTAATTCTAATATTTTGTAGAAGAGTAAAAGGTACACAACTACCTAATTAATAATTACCATGACCTGTTATAGCTCCATACAGCACTTCGAACACGTGTGGTTTATTACAGTTATTTATTATTGTTTAACAGTTATTACATAAATATTTCATAATAATCTTTTACACGTCAGTAAATATTTTCTAAGCACGCCAATATATTAATTCATTTATTACATGCACTAATGCATAACACAATAATACAATATTGAGTTGCACAAATCAGAATTTGTCTATGTTTCCAATCTAGTTGAAAATATTATCCACAAAACATATATTGTAATCGCCTAAAAATAATTGTATTTCGAAGTTCTAACTACAGATCCTGATGCATAAAAAATTGATACGGGTTTTTGATAAAGGAACCTGTACTATTCATTATACCTACAATTATATTATAGACTTTTTTCACCACATAATATTCCTATAATTAGTGTGATTGGTAATCACTAAATATTTTACCTGTACTGTAGTCTACAAGTACTGCCGGTTAGGTAAAAACAAATAAAATATATAACAATCGCAGTTGCTACTGTGCACATCGCACATGTATAGTTATGGTATTACCTGTATATGAATTTTTTTAGCTCGTACGATTCGTTATTTTATTAGTGTTCAGTACGAACAATAATAATGATTCTCCATGCATTAGGTTTTATTATTTTTTGTAAACAAACATCTGAATGCACAATTTACACTATTCCACGCGATTTGTTTGTACGGGTTACACATACGCACGTGTATTAGTATAATGGTATTATAGTATCGTGTATAAGTATACAATATAATATCATAAAATTCCTTAAATGCCTACACATAATAATATATGAAATGATTAGCTATAGCTATAATCTCCTTTGCAGATAACATTTATTTTATGATTCAATAATTCAATACAGCAGGCATCAGATTTAAATGAATTAAAAAATAATCCTATTTGTTATATTGACAAGCTAACAAGTTTTATAACTGTATGTCGATGTACAATAAAAAAAATTAAAACAATCGCGATTGAAATCAAATTACGGTGCAGAATTTAGTTCATTATTGGTCTTTAAAAAATATATGTACCTATATTTATATACCTATACGTATGTACAGGTTTTTCGTTTCTCACAAACTGGGAAAAAGGTTATACGGGGAATCGGAAATTCGGAACGAAATAAATAGAGTGCACTGCAGATTACTTACCCAGGAACTCTCCCAGGTCAATACTCGATGGTTACAGTATTTCGCACTTATCATGATATTATCAGCTATACAGAATGATTTATTATTAACTTCTACTTCACTACGTGCATGCTCGTATTGTTTAATATTTACTCCAAGCCTATTGGACGTTGAATTTATTTATGTATGATTATTTCTATTCAATCTATGTTATGTATTGATTGCGATTGCTTATTGAACTTTTACAAATATATGTTTTAATTTTTTTTTTATGTAGTAATTATGATATAGGTAACACATTAAAATTTAATTTGTACTATGTATGCAATTGCGGTTATTAACTGCAGCCATATCTTTTTAAAACCCTGTAAAGTTCCAAGTCTCAAAATTTTTTATATACGTCTACAATTTGTTCTTAAAAAAATGGCTATAATAACTAATAAGACCATGTATAAAATTGTAAAAAATTTGATCTGGTGAAAAATTGCTCATCAACATTAAACAAAAATATTATAACATTTTATAGAAAAAATGAAAAAACATTTAAATCTCAAATGAGTATATACTTAAGAATTGAAAATTTAATACAACGTTCCTCTAAAAATAGTTCTTATTGTAACTGGAAAAATAAAAATAAATATAATAATTTCTTTCAAACTTGTTATCCTATTTTTTTAAAAAATTTTAAGCCATTTTGTAGTATTATCAACCAAGGCTGGATAAGTTAACTAAATATTTCAACTTGTTAGCTAAAGTTAAAATAGAAATATTTAAATTCATGCCTAATCATTTGAATATTTTGTTCTTAAATACTTTTTAAAAAATTATTTGAAGTATGTTTCAAAAAATGTACGAATAGATGTATTAATATCTGTATTAAACATTCAAATACATTTTAGAAAGCGGGTAAGTGAATGTGGCTTTGCAGTACTGTATAGGTTACAAGTGTATCACTGAAATGGATGGTATTAAATTTAAATTCAATGGTATAAATTACAACAAAATAACTTAAATCATTATTCTTGGTTATTTAAAAAAAACCTTTAATTATATATTTTTTGGGTTACAGAATTAACTACTTACGTGGAACCTTGTTTCAAATGTTCAATCCTTAGCAACAAAAGAAGAAAATTTTATACATTTTAAATAAAATCATTTATATATTTTAAATTTGATAAATTTTGTCTAAATTCGAACTTTAAATGCTTAGAAACAAAATTGTGACATTTATAAAAAAAAAGTAATTGAATATTAAAAATGTCCATAAATGACACAAAACGAGTCAAAATATTTTGAAGATTTTATCAAGTATTTGAATTGACAAAATACACATATGGTGTAAATTTAAAGTATTTACAGTTATTCGTTTTTGAATTACATCCAAATAAGAAAATTGTTACTTGAAAAAAATCGAGTGAATATCCAATGTTGTAAAGATTTCAACTTCAAACGCTCATAATAATTAAATTTATCTTTCCAGTAGACATTTTTTTTTTTGATTCAGAAAGACAAACTATTATAACTTATAAGGGATCTTGTATTAAATTTTAAAACTTGATTTAAAAATAAAAATGTTTATGAATTTCCAAACTAAAATAATTTGCAAATTTTCGTGATTTTTACGAATTTTGTTAAAATTTTAAATTCAAACACTCATAAAAAACTATCATGCACTCAATTTTTTATTTGATTTCCACTAACAACGACATATGAGGAATCTTGCATTACATTTTCAAGTTTTTTGAAAAAAACTAAATAAAAATCGAAAATTTCATATACCTATAAATAGTTTAACACGAGTCAAAATATTTTGAAAATTGTATGGTGTATATAAAATGTGGATATAAACATTCAGTAAAAATTTCATGTAAAATTAAAAAATGAACTCCCCCTTTAAAGAAGTTATTTTCAAATATACTATCATATAACACCAGCCGGTCACTTTGGCCACTTTGGTTGGTATGAAGAATTATATGAATTCAATTGTTTTTATACACATTTTAGTTATCTTATATTTAACTAGTCGTTCCCCGACCACGTTACACCATAAACGATGAATTTATCTACACTGTTCTGGGTAGGTGAAGACTAAGGAGGAATTGACATATAAGTTAGTAACAATTATATGAATAATATAAATATTCACAATTATAATAAGTCAATATTAATAATATAATAAACTCGTTTTTTGGCAAAAATTAAATCAACCTACCGCAAAATACTTATCTAATACCTTCATAAAAATGAATATTTGTTACTTAGTCCTATATACCATTTTCAATAAAGGTAATATCAATGAATTCCTTAAGACTCATGGAGGGTTTTAGCTTTTTTTTCCAACACTTTTAGGTTGGTATAAAGTGGTTCACAAATGAAGTTTTATCTCACGAAAATCAAAAAATTGTTTGTTTATATGGTTATATGGTTGCAATTGGTTACAAATAATAAAATAGTAATCATCAGATTGGATGTCATTTTCTTTATTCTATATTCTATATATTTTGTCATTTAGGGCTTATAAATATAATATAGGCTAATAGCTATGCTCTATGTAAATATAACATTTAGAATAACTAGCATCTATTATACGTATATATATGAGTCAAAGTGTCGAGATTCATATTATATTAAACAAATACTTGTCCAATTTTGACAAAAACAATTGAAAATATTTCAAATGAAACAAATCAGAAATTATACATAAATATTATATATAGATTGACTATACGTTTTAATAGATATGTCAGCTTACTCAGATATATTATTAGTCAATAGTCAGGTTATATATATAAATGACGTATATGAAAACAACGGTTTATGACTAATTGGCACCAAATTTTACACACATTATTTATGTTTAGGGCGGGTTTGCAATTACTTACAAAATTGTATACACGTTGATTTCTTAATGTGTGATCATATAATACGAATGGTTCTCTTTGTCGTTGATAATGGTTTTATTGGGGGTGTCTGTTTTCTGAGAGTTATGACAATGTGGCCGCTATTTATTAATCTATTACACTTTAGTTCACTTGTTATAATGATGTGTGAGCATATAATTACAGGTCATAACTCGTAAGAGCATTTGAATAGAAGCCACGAGTAGGTAGGAAATAGAAATGTACCTATGTATATCTATTATCAAAGGATTGTCCTCCTGAATATTTAGGGCTCATGTTCCTCGATGATGAAATGTGTTGCATTTGTCTTTCCTATTTTATTATATACAAATAAATTATACTGGAATAAGACCCAAAAATTATTTCTGTACATCAGTCATCAATCATGTAAAGTAATTATAACTAAAATATACATTATACTTATTACTATTATATCGCTATGACTTTATTATAATTCATAAGATACATATATATATAATATATCAATAATATCAATATATTAGTGGCGTGCCCAGTGGCTAGAATTGGCTTCAGACCCCCCCCCCCCCCTATTGACCACTTACAAACATAATTATTTATTTAAATCACTAATCAGTATTGAAAAATTTGAAATGTAAAAACCATAATATAATTCAGTACATTAGCTTATTTCACTCCATTGGCCAATAATGTTGATTTAAATTACATGTTAAATTGTTAAGTGCCATAGCTTAGATTAGATAAACAAATTATATCATTACCTATATCGGCCATCACATTACTGAATTTGATAATAGTTTATCGTTCGTTGAAATTGCATTATTATCAATACAAAATCCTGCAAGACGTGTTCACTACATAGGAACTCCGCATTCTAAACTTTAAATATTTATACTGACAACTTGTTGGTAATTTAATTTGTATACATCAAAATACTCTGAAACATATTCAACTTCAGAAATATGAAATAAAAAAAGGAATATTGTTATAAATAAATAATAAAAAATTCTAAAAACTATAATTTTTTTTTTGTTTTGTTTCATATTTTCTAAAATGGTTAGTATTTTTTAAAATAACAAGTCGCCTATCAGAATAAAAATCAACGTATATGTATATATATATTTAATACAATTCAATTATTAGCCTAAAAACTACACAGAAGAATGCAGTGATATAATTATTAGATATGAAAAAAGCTTTGTTACCGAAGCTCCTAATTTATATTTAATATATTTAGAACTTCACCATTGAAACTGAGTGCACCAGTGCACCACTGAAAAATTGTATTATAAAATAGAATAAAGAACTATTTTTTTTTTCAAATTAAATAATTAATACATGTATAAGATTTTTATTAGATATTTGTGTAATAATTATTGTTATCACCCAAAACCGTTTTTATTAATACATAGCCAATACCTTTCATATTTCACTAGAAAAACGCATAATATAATTTTTTTTTATTATTATTTAAAGCCTCGGCGTTTAAGGCCATTGGCTGATAATATAATATTGTTTGTATAGTTATTCAGCTATTGTATTATTATTGATAAATTTAAAATTTAAAATTTAAATTTGTACTTTGAACGGAATGCCGTCCGTTTTTTCTGGTTTCATTGTTATTTGTTTTTAATAATAATGTATTTGTTACTTAATTGATATTTGTTGGTAACTCTTAAAAAATTGTTAGATAACTTTTAACACAAATTCTCAGTAATTTACTATTTATACAAAGTATAATAATTATTAGAACATCAGTTCAATAAATTAGCTGCAGTTGAAAATAAAATATATCTCATGATATAAATTATGTGAAGTTATGTCAATAGATCCATGATATATTTTTGAAACCATATTTTGTTTTAAATGTTTTAATTATTGCATTCCGTATTAACCACTAACCGACACCACACTTAATCATATTATTTTGTTCTGTGGTAAATAATATTATAAGTTTGGTTTTAGTAATTTTTCATCATCGATCTCTAAAAATTATGATAACATAAGCATTGAAGCATAATATTATAAGAGTAATTTATCAAAAATTAACACGTTATTATGTATTGAAACTTATCAAATACATAAATTAATATACTTTTTAATTATGTGTGTCATATTAGCTATATCAACCACAAAGACGACTATTAATTATTATACATATTATTATTTTCCGTCTCTGATATCTGCTCCAAATTACTTTTGAGTTAGTGATTTTCGACGATTTTTCTTACAATAAAGAATATAGGTATTGATCAAATATCTTATATACGTAATGCTTGATTATTTTTAATATGCCTAAACTTCATCAGATCAAAAGTAAAAAATGTTAGCATACATTATAATATTATTATATGGATATTACAATTTATAATCCTAGAATTTATTTTTTTTATTATTTAAAATTACAATCGACATTTAAACAAATATTATGTAAACCTTAAGTGAATGCGTTATATTTTTCCAAGGTTTTTTTAGAATGAAATATAAAATAGTGAAATAGTAGGTAGGTATAAAGCCCGGAAATTCGCACATTTGCATATTTTGTCGAGTTTAGAAATAACTAGTTGGATAAAATAAACATATGTATCATTATACTGCAGCATTAAGTCAAAAATTAGGTTCTATTTTCACTAACTTTTTAACAAAAATTTTTAGTTCAACGCAAATGACTAATATAAATCATACAATTGAACTGATTATATTTTTTTAAATGAATTGAATATTTTTGAAAATCGATACATTTTCTAAATTACACTTCGAATTATATGAGAAATTTAATATTTATATCAACATTATAATTTGTTCTTAAATTATAATCATTTTGTAGTTTTCCATCAAACTTAATATTTTAGAATGCATTTTTTTTAAAAACTAATATCAGTTACCTATAAAGTGTGAACCATTAACAACTAACTATATCATTATAGGCAATAAAAAGTAAAGCTATTATCTCATATTAAATTGTAATAAACATATATTTAAAATATACTTATCATACTTCACCGACATACACGTTTGAATAAATATTTAAAAATTCATAGTCATTAAAACTATAATGATACATCATTGTTTTTGTAATGCATTTCTTCTACTTGAACTATGTATTCAGCCATTCAGGAACAATCGGAAATGATGATTTTACGATTATCATTTATTGGCATGTATACTAGTTTTAAATAGTTAAGTATTATTTTTTTAGTTTACTATAATTAAAATTATATAAGTAAGCATCTCTTGTCTCCATTAAGTTTTTAACGATTTATTTGTGTTTCAAATTCAAATGTCAACAAAAATGATGACCATCAAAATATTGGTTTTAGATACTTTTGATTTTATAGTAAGATGGGGTTGAACATTTGTATTATCAAGGAGTACCCATTTCAATGGTCCTGCAGTAAAATCTGATTTTGGTTTCGGCTTGTTCCCAGTCTTCAGTCATGATGGTCACTTATACGATTAAAACTATAAAATTAGAAGCGAAAACATATTAACAAATAAATCATAACAAATTGTTCAACACATCCTATAGATGTATCTTAAATGTATAATTAAATAGCTATCTAGAACACACATTAAAATATTGATTTTCTATTATATTATACAATTCCATATTTGATTAAGTGGTTCTGAATTCTAATTTCTAACACACACAAAATAAGAAAGCACTATACTATCATTTTTATAAGAGTACCTACCTATCCTATCTGTAGGTTCCATAATGATTTACCATTTTTAAATTTGTGGGGGTTATTATGAAAACTTCATTACCGGCCACGCCGTTGTTTTAAATTAGTAAATTCGCGTGCGACACCCTGTATAATATTGTACTTTATGAATATAAAAATGATATTTAATGCGTCTCTTTCATGTGTTAGTAACAGATAACAGTTAGATCTCAATATTTTCATCCAATTAAGCATATCGTTTCTAAGTTTGTTATAGGTACGATTATTCGATTATTATGTCGAACAAAAGATAAAATATAGTTCATAAATAATAAAATATTTATTTTTGTATTTTGTATTTTTCCTAAAATATATTAGATTTTAATTACTATTCAATCACACCCGAAAACCGTACAATTTAACTTAACCTGTTATAAGAAAGATACGTTACAGATTGTAATTTTAATATTTATATTGGCTATGATTATGTTGGGTGCCCAAATTATAGACTCTTATTATGCGAATAGTATGGAATGTAGACTTATGTCAATGTACACTCATATAAAGACGTATCAGCTAAATATTAATTTGATTAAAAACGATTTTCATTATGAAATTTTTCTGATAAGGACCATTTTTTTTTTAAAATTTGATGTGTAATTATTATTAGTAGAACTCTAGCTAATTATGTAGACAAATAAAACTAAAACTAATAGAAAAAACTTTATTTATGTATACCAACTTAATTTTGCAAATTTTCCAATAAATTAAGTGTCAAATATTAAAAAAAAATATTTGATGACATTTTTAAGCCATACTGTTGGATTTATAGTTGAATTTTGTTTATTATGAATTTAGTATAACCCGTATAAAGGAATTAAAAACAAAATGTTGTGAACTATCATCAATTTATTGTTTACCTAACTTATTTACTCAAATCAAATGTTTGTACCTATACACACTATGCAAGGGGATTAAGAGCTTAACCCCCATTCTCCCTTTCTACTTTTTCAGGAATATCGTTGCATTTTTTATATTATCTTAGTGAAGCGATGAATGTATTTATTTTACAATATTGCATGTTGTATTGTTATATTACTGCTTCAATCTTCAACTTTACAATGATGCATGATTTCTGGTATCAAATTAGATTTGATACTTAGGAGGTGAAACATTTCCGGTACTTTTCAAAATAATCGATGAAAAACAATCAACAATTAGGGAAAAATTAAAATTGTTACATGAACAATTGAACAATTGTTGAGGAATTATAGGTAAACATATAAAAATTAAAGCATTTTGTCAACATTTGAACTTCAAACACTTATAAATAAAAGTTGTGTCCATTTTTTTATATTTTCAACTGCTGTAAGAACTACGTACAATCCTCAAAAAATATATATATTCCTATACGAATTATATTTTACGCCGAGAAAAAATTATTTTCAACAATATTTATCCAAAAAAAAATTCAGAATTTAAAATGTGTATAAATATAACTTAAGTTGGTACAAACATTTTGAAAATTCAACTATCTATAGAAAATTATATTTTAAGAAGCAGTAGAATGCTTCGGGATTTTAATATAATTAATAGTTTTTGATTAAAATAATAAAAATAATTTCTTTAAGTTCGACTATCTAATTACATACAACTTAAAATGCTTCTAAAAAAAAAATATGGGTTTACACTAACTTTTTTGATATGCATTATACAAATTCACGAGAAATCTTGCAGTATAATTTTCAAACTTTATGTATTAAAAATTAAAATTGTTTACAGTTATAATTTGTTTATGTTCGGGATACTGACGAATTTGTCAAAATTTGAGAATTAAGCGCTTATAAAAATAATTATGACTGTATTTTTGATATTTTTTAATTGTTGTAATAACAAACCGTATTCGATTTTCAAATTTTTTGACCATCAAAAATACATCTACTATAAATATAAACCGAAAAAAAGGAAAACAATTCAAATGTCTTTAAATAGTAAATACCTCACTCAAAATGATCTTAACTATTTTGCAAATTGACTACAACATTTTTACCCCCCCCACCCAAGTACCAATTAGCTGCTAGATTCAATAGCTACTTGGTAAGTTGAAACCATTGCCTTTAAAGTTCAATAATGAACAATTTTTACTGATGAGAGATATCACAAAAATAAAAGGTACACTTTCATTGTAAAATCAATGTATTCATGGATGCTCCGCTCAAAATCTAAAAATAAAGATCGCATATTAATAATAATAAAAATAAAAAAAAATCTATTATTAAAAGTCGGTACATTAAGTGATTCCTGTATTTATATTTGCCACTCGTATCACATTGATAACCTCAACACCTCGTTATAGGATAATGTGGTATTTGCAGATTATATTAAGTATATTATAACCTGGGAATGTACTATATAGTTTTATAATCATAGATGTTTTGGGAATGTTAAGTTATGTTTCATGATTTAAATCTACAATAAATAACATTCGTAACCTATATAATATTACTATAAATTATAAAATATATTGCAATCAGAAAAATTAAATTTCAATAAAAACCCTCATTCTTAAAATGTAAACATTTTTATTAGCTTAAAATAACTATATCAGCGATTATAAGCATGTACTATTTATGTGAAATTTTGGGTTGCATCGTTGTGATTGTTGGTTGGTACCCCCAGTTTTAAAGTGCCATGATAATTTATCGTTAGTTGGTTCTTATTTTATTTTAAATTTTAATAATTAATCAATATAGTTTAAAGTGATTATTGAATATGTAACTGATGGCGGTGGGAGATGAAAATGCTCATTGTGTAATCCATGATCATATTATAAGATAAATTAAAATAATAGAGGGCTTCAGCTACCCCTAGTTTTTTCATTGATGTTGTTCCATTGATTGTATAGACCATACGTGGCCTGACTGATGAATTATTTTTTGAGTAAGTTTTTTGATGCAACAATAATGATTTGTAATTTGTAGATTATCAATTGAACTATTGAACATTCCTATGTTTTGATATTAAATTGTACATAATTTTGAAGAATAGATCTCTTAATTAACCTCTAAAAGTTTGAATTACGTTACGATAAAATGAATACAAATGGTACAGTTCCCATTCGGTTTTAAAAATAAGAAATAACAAGATATGTGAGTCACGATTCTAATCTAAAATGTGTTAAGCAGTGTATAGCACTTCGTACCTATATGTATAGTTTATTACAAATAAATGAGTAAAATTGAACCGATTTATATACTACTTTAAAAATAATTTATGGAAAAAAATATGAATAAAGTGTAATTTATTTATAATTTATATTTTCTATTAGTTTTCATTTATCGCATCGAAGATACTGGAGCACAAATGACAAATTGTATAGGAGTATAGATAAACTTAGGTACTTATAAACCTATATACCTAATTTGATAGATATTGGGCATATAAAAGGCTATAATACACAGGAAAACGATACCTTAAACTAATATAAAATATATTTAATGTATATACCTATATATACCCACTAACTGTATAATTATTTTGTCTACAATATTAGAAATTTCAAAATAATAAATGATATAATATTGTATTGGTAAAGACTAAAGAGTGATTAAACTGTAAGTTGGTTAAAAGTTATAACTTCATAGAGCAACTAATAAGTAGCAAGCCATATCAGTAAAATTGATAAGTGATTAACGATAATAGGAAAAATAAAAAAAAACACAATCGATAATCGATAGAACATAATATTCGTATGATTTTACCGTTAAGTGGTGATATGCGTGCACTATAAATGAAAAGTGTGATGTTTATAATATGTTTTAATGTGTTTGGTTTTCAAGGTATATAGACAAGAATAAAAGATGCACATTTTGGGTGTATTGACTTTTTCCGAATGATGATACTACGATGACTGGTAACTGATGAGTACAAGTGGTACAACTATTACAATTATCATTATTTTAAAATGCACTTAATAGGACTTAAATAATATACAATTAATATACTATATACAATTAATACAATTATAATATTCTCTTGTAACTAATATTTTTTTAAGCAAAAATATTCTTCCTATTCGTATTCGGGTATTCTGGTATTCGTATAAAAATACATTGGATTAATACTGAAAATCAAAAGTGTAATATTAATATTTCATGAATATTTATCGTACTGCAGTTTTTAAATAATATTTGTTTAAAAAATCGAAAATAGGAAAGTTATGACAACTTAATTTTTTGTATTTATTTAATAAAACTATAATAGGTACTAAGTGATCATGATAGAGTCGATAGAGGCACCGTTTGGGAGAAACTATTGCGTGAATTGGTATCCATATGTTTTGTTGTATATTATATTGAATTAGTTTATTTTATATTATATTAGTATAATTGTATAAAATCAATCGAACTTTGACATTCTTAATGAAAATCTGAAGTGGCATAATCACTGAATGAGTACAAAAATTATTTTTATAATTATATATAAATGCATTAACTATACAATTTAAATATAGATCATTATTTATTGTATTCAGCATATACCTAATTAATTTTTAATGTTAACTTTTCTATAATACTAAATCATACTTGAAATATAAATTATTTCAATACTTTATCGTTTATAAAATTCAATTATGAATAGTAAATTAAGTTATGCACGTATCCACATATGCAGTTGCTATGCTTAAAATAACAGTTTCCGATTTTTCACACATACCAACAGTACTTCTCAGTTCTCACTATTCTCATACCAGTAATAGATATCTTCACGTGATAGGCAATTGGTTTAAGGTATTTAAAGAAAAATCCTCCAATAACAATCGGTGGGCCAGACAACAGGATAATTAAACGTTAACCGGTCAATCCCAATATTCTATAACTAGTATAAGTCAAGGTAGGTATCAAGATTATTTTATCACCAAATATAATATTATGTACATTTTTTTCGTATTGATTGGATATGATCATATTATGGTATATTAATATAAACTAATTTACATTTGAACTTAACCTTAGCTTATTAACGAAATTGAATTATCAGTTCCGTTAAGTACGCCACTTCTCTTCAAGAACCTATAACATATTTGGGCATATGTAGATAAAAAAAAATACTTGAAAATTTAAATTTTTAACGTCATTCATTGACACTGATCAAATTAACAGGTATATATTTATATTATAAAGATTACATTTTTTTTTTAAAACTATTTGCCATTGCATATATTATTATTATTAAATTGTGTCTTGGCATAATTGACAGGACTTGTTGAATCCATACAATATTATGATCCTATGTTTCTATAATGGGAAACTGATTTATTCGGTAAAAAGTACACGATAACTAATAACTATATATTATCATTGGTAACAATATACACGCCACACTTCCTGCTAATTTTGATTAAAAGAATACTTATCTTCTTTAGACAATAAAATTATGTTAGTGGAATACTAGAATATCGGAATGATTAACCACAACAGTAGTGTCGACGCGCTTTACAACACTTTTTTTCCAACCGTAGTCTGCTGTACAACCGTATTCGAAATGACAAGGTATATTTCGGAACGTAAAAACGACGAGCGGTAATCGAAGTGTTTTGGTAAATGTCGGCGATAGAATGAAAATAAGAATCTCGTTCGAACGTATTCGATACGCAAGTGGTATAATGTTATTATGATGTGACGGTATTGTTGCAGGATCGGAAGAAACGCTGTGATGTAGACCGGTTGGCAGCTATTTGAAAACGGAAGAAATTCCGATCAGCAGGCAACCACGATACAACGAATGTCGACGATATCACATGAGACTTCGCCTTAAGTACGTAATACCCAACTTGTGATAACCCGAGTGATAATAACGTTACCGGTTTTCATAAACCTTCGCGAGCGATGTTTTCGCTGGGCATCGGTGGAGGGGCGGGCGGGTGGTCTAAACTTTAAAAGAGTGAGAGGACGGAGCGCGGTGGCGGGGTATCATTATTTTCCGGTCGAGACCGGACGTGGCGATGAACGCGACTCTGGAACGAACTGGTCGAGCTCTTCATGCTCAGAACCACCCTGTGTAGAGGATCCTGCCGATGGTGGTGATGCCTGCCCAAGTTGTTTTCACCGTTCGAGAAGAACCTCTTCGGAGGAAATCGAGCCTAACCAGTAACCTGGTGAGCGGGACTTTGGTGATGGTTGTGTCGGAGGGATGGTGGGAGGGGTACTCGTGGTGACGGCGGTGACGCCGGTGGTGGTGGTGCTGGTGGCGGCGCGTTGTCACCTGCCCGCATCGCCAATACAGTATCACACACACACACACAAACGCACGCGCACGCACACACCGAAAAAAACCATACACACGCACAGCGGACAGAGCTGACGGCGGCGGCAGCAGCCAAGCAAGCATCGGCGGCAGCAGCTCAGTGTCGGTTGTGCTGTTATTAATTCGGCCGGTATAGCCGCAAACGCATGTGTACCGCCGCCGCCGCCGCCGTCGTCGTCGCCTCGTCGTCATCACCACCGCCGCCGCCACCGTCCGCGTCTGTGTGTGTATCGGCAACGCACGCACGCACTACTTACCCGTCGTCGTCGCCGTCGCCGTCGTCGTCGACGCCGCCACCACCACCACCGCCACCGTCGTCGTAGTCGTCGTCGTCGTCGACCGTGGTCGCCGCCCGCCACCGCATAGTAGTATTATTATTATTATTATAGTATGGTGTTGTGCGTGTGTGTTGTATTATAGTTGTAGTAGTGTTCGCCGTTTAATCGACGCGACGAGTTTACTTGTCCGTGCGGTGCGCGTGTCATAATATTAATAATAATAATAATAATAATAAATAAATAATAGTTGTAATATTATCGTCGTCTCTCGTTCGATAGATCTATAAAAATGATTGAGAAAATTCTTCGTTTTTCGGCGACACTTTAATTTTTTTTTAAATTTATTTTACGATAAACGAGTGTCGTAATAATATAATATCAACAACCCGGTGCCGTATTGTTTTGTTTGTTTTAAAGTTTTTCAATTTTTCATTTTGGTGTTTGTGTGTGTCTGTGTGTGACAGTTCCCATGTAATCGTACGCACGGCCGTCCGCCGTCCGTCTTTTTAATTTAAGAAGTAAATAATAATTATCGTTTTCGAGTTTCGCGTACCGTCGTGTTAATTTGTATCGCATAAAATCGTCGAAAACCGTCATCCGGCGTGTGCGTGCGCTCCGCCGCCGCCGCAGCCGATTCGTTTTATCTCGGTTTACCATAGCCGCCGCCGCCGGTCGGATTACCACGGCGGCCACCTCGGACAACGGTATTTATCACCAACGTTATTAATATTGTTATTTGTGTATATTGTATAATGTATTCTCCAGTATCGATTTGTTGTTGTTACTGTCAACACTAACCCCCCGTTGTTTTGTTGTTATTATTATACTTTAACGATTTATTATCAACAGTCGCGCGTTATCACACGCGAAAACATCTACGCGCTGATAACGGAAATGATCCGATAGGACTTTGCGAATATCCCCCCGTGTTGAATATTACGTAGACGTCTTATCTTTTTATTTACGTTGCACTTTTTCAAAAACCGTTTGGTTTCTGTTTCCAGATTACAAATGAAACATTGGCGTTATGAACTGACGGGATGACGGAGATCCGTTGGCTATCAGGAGGTGGTGAGTACAAACGAAAAATAACATAATATTTTATTCGTAATCTTAGTATCTGCGAAAACAAATTTCGTCGTTCCGCACCACCGATTCGGGCGACTTGCAACCGCCGCCGGAGTCGTGTAAAATTTTTCGCGAAATGCCACACGATATTATTATCTTATCGATTTTTATTCAGACGTGACAGAGTTTTGTGAATGTGCGTGTATGTGTGATGCCGCCGGTTTTTATCGCACACACACACGCGCGTGCGCAGTACAGTTCCACATTGAATGCAATATTACGAATGCGGAATAATCTGTTACGAAAATAATAATAAATAAATAAATAAATAATAAAAAAAATAATACACGATGCGACTCGATGCTATTAATAATCAGTGAGGCCAACGTGAAAAAAAATATAATGAAACCGACAGCCGCGGGTCCTTCTCGCCGTCGTGTGTCCTACCCACCACCCCCCTCGGACCCCTCGCCACTGGCGTAATAATATTATACACCGGTGATTCTGTGGGCCGCCGCCGCCGCCTATCCTCTCTCGGTGTTTAACTGTTTGCGTGCGAGTATCGGGATCAAACCGGAGCGGCGGCGAGACGATTGTGTGTGTGTGTTTGTGTATGTTTTTGTGTTTGAGTGTGTGTGTGTGTGTGTGTGTGTGTGTGTGTGTGTGTGTGTGTACGAACGGCTGCACAACGACCGCCGCCGCCGCCCGAAATCGTCGTTTACGATAGGAATATAATATGGGTAAAACATTGTAGCGACGAGACCCGACCGAGAGATTTTATTTTACGCTTTCCGCGCAAATCCGCGAAGAAACACTCCCTGTTCTCGGTGCAATACCGATAAATGATATTATTGTAATCGCCGACGGTGAAACGTTGGTTCGCCTATATCTTATTATTATTGGGTATTTTACGGCAATGATGTTGTGTTATGCAGCAACGATAATAATATGACGTGCCGTAGTGGACACCGGCCAGCGGTCGAAAGGTTATATTTTTCCGATGCCCGTGTAGGAACGACATTCCTGAATCGCCGCCGCCCGTCGCGTTGGACTGTTTCCTTCAAAAGTCGCGTCGTTCTACGCTACGTTTTCTCGTATTATTATGTACATCGCGTCAACAAGACGATATATTCCAAGCAAAGGTCAAAGAACGCCTCTGTTGTGACTCTGTGTCTGCTGCTATATAAAAATGCGTGTGCCTATGTATTCGAGTGTGTGTATGCATTATCTTTGATTATAAATACTAGTATTTATTGTCAACGGTATAATGTATCGAACTGTTGGAAAGTCGTATCGTCGTCGGTACAATCCTCGATCACCAGAATAAAATAATATAGCTCATGCCTGTACAATATAGAGGAAAAACAAATATTTTTCAAAACTTCTCAACGGCACTTCGGGGGCCACAGCGCTGGACGGGAAGGTATGGGGACACTCGTCGTTTATAGATAACGACACCATATTATTATTACGTACATCAATCGACGACGAAAACGATTCGAACATATTTCCGTCGTCTTCGTCGCCGCAGTATTATGTGTTGATATTTTAGTATCAAAATTCAAAGTGTTTTTGATAATAATAATATTATGATGGTCGCCACCGCCACCATCGGCACCACCACCGGTACCAACACCACCAACCCCCACCACCACCACTACCACTGCCAGCACACATCTTAAAGTCTCGTTGTAAATAATGTAATCTCGCTCGCGCCCTTACATTACGACAAACCGCGCTCGGGTGAATATATCGACCGGCGGCCAGGTACCACGTCGGTAGTAGATGAGAGAGGATATCGGACGAGGAGTACGACGTGACGGTGATGGCTGGTGGAGGGGAGGGGGAGTGGTGTGTGTGCGTGTGTATGTAGTGGTGCGTTTGGGGCGCAAAAACGGTGGCGACGGCGGTGGTATATTCAACAGGGGGGAGGGGGGGGGCGAAACGTCGTCGTTTCTCAGTTGAACCGCCAGAGAGGTTGTATGTACGTTCGTGCGTGTGCGTGTGTACAATACAATAAAATGGCGTTTTCTATTGAACGGCAGAGAGCTCAGCGGAAGGACGGGCGGCGGCGGTGGTGGCTGCTGTGGCCGTAACCGGGGCGGAGGAGCAGGAGGAAGCGCGATGGCTAGGTAGACGGGTAGGCGGAGGACAACTGTGACGGGGTGACGCGGGGAGAGACGTGTATATTTATTATGTGAGGGGCACACTGCTCCGGTCGTTTCGTTAAACATAGCCGCACATACACATATTATACTATACATATCACGCCGGAGCACCGAATGTTGTAAAACTTCAACCCGCCACCGACCGTCCGCCGCCGTGTGTTTGTGTGTGTGTGTGTGTGTGTGTGTGTGCGCGCGTGTGTGCACACACGTATGTGGATCCCACACTCATCGATCGTACATTATATATGTATGTACACGTGAGGAATACACTCGCCGTGACTAGGAAACCTCTTTCACGCACACTCTGCAGATCAGCGTGGCGAGCACAAGTTCTCACTCCGCCGCCGCCACATTCTCTTGGACGACACCCGCCGAATCGAGAGCGACGTAGCAGTAGTAGAGAGCGTACCAACTATGTGTACGGCGGCGTTCGGAAACGTCAACTTTATACACCGCGGTGGTGTGCGGTGTGCGTGTGTGTGGGGTGGATGATGCGAAAGGCGACGGCGGCGAACGGTGGAGGGAGGGGGTTTTAAAGTTAAGTTATCCCCCGGCCGAACAAACGATCCCAGGGTGTCCGCCATCTTGGTGTGCTCCGTTACCCCTCCGGTCGTCCTGTGCCACCACTGCCGCCGTTTTACCACCCCCCTTCCCCCCAGCCCACGCATAATGGTTTCGAAATCAAAGTCAAACGGCCGTCGCCGGGCAAATCCTCTGCCCATGTCGCCGGGAATTCCGTCGCGCCCGCGATAATGTAAAACGCCCCGTGTTATACCTCCTCTCCTTCACCTCGACGTCGTTGTATATAGTCGTCCTCGTCGCCACAGTCCCCCGACTACGCTGTGTCCACCGACCCCTTTTCTATCCTCTCACTGCCAAGCAGCTGGCTGACTGTTTTTGTGTGCGTGTGCGTACATGTACGTGTGGGTGTGTGTGTTTGTGTGTGTCGAAATGCGATCAATAAGCTTCGAAATGTATAACATCGGGCCTCTCTATTTTTATTTATTTTTTCATTTTCCACCACTACCGTACATTAAACTCGAATTCGGTTTACGCTCGCGCTCGTCCGTCCATACGCCGCACCATTGTTAAAGTACATTTGCGACACCGCGTACATGCATCTCACGCGGGTACCTCGGCCAAAAGCGTTCTGCAATACACCTGGTGGGGGAAAACTTCGTTCTCGATGTCGTCACCCTTCCCCTAGCGCTGTTTCAAAATGCAGTAGCGAAAAATTACGTTTATTTCGTATTGGATTTTCTTCAGCAGTGTAAACGGAATACACACTATTATTCTCTTATCGCGCTCGCGGCGCACTATAGATAGGTTACGGTTTACAGTAATAAGTAGTGTTGCAAAAGTTGTTTGCTCGGCGGCAGAGGGGTTGTTGTTCGATCGCTGCGAACGAGTTCAAAACGTTTTGCCACTATTTGTGTGTGTTTTGTTTATATGTGTGCGCACTGTGTTTATGTTTCCATTAGACAGAGAGATAGAGAGTGAGAGACGGAGAGAAAGAGAGAAAGAGATTGATCAATAACTGACGTTTACCTAAAGTAAGTAGGTCATCGCGAAACGGACACTGATTTTCTCGACTTCTCGAGCGTTCTCCGTGGCCGACGACTACAATAAATAATAAAAATAATAATAATAATAATGGTAATGATAGTATAATATTATCGTCTTAATAATATTGCAACGTTATGGGCTTGCATCACAAGCGAGAACAAACGTGTGTGAGCGGGACGCGGACGTGAACGACGAAAAAAAAAATTCACAAATCCCCCGGCGCGCCGCCCGTTTTGCGGTCGAGAAATCGGCGGTCGCAAAGCGTCGGTGAAAAACGCATCGGAAATCAAGTGGAGTCGACGTGCATGTGTGTGCGCGCGGGGCGAGCGCGTTTGTTATGATACGAGTTAAATAGCCTCTGCCGGCTGCGCACGGTGTTCGTGGGCGACCGCGGTGGCGCGGGCCGGGGAAACAGACGAGAATATTATTATCGTGTTTAAAAATAATCTCCGACACGCCGTATGGCAACACTGTGCCGTGCCAATATGCTTTCGGAAGGTCGTTGAATGGCCGTGGATCATTGTCACAGCGTGACCGGATAAACGCTCGACGGGTAACCCTTTCCTCGCCGTAGACTTGCACACGCACACTTGCACACTTACTGCACACGCACGCAAATTACATTATTCAAGCGGGCGCGCGCGCGCACACCTAACCGTGTGTAATTGACGGTAATGATAATTTTCGTGTAGTTCAGAGGAACGCTGGTCCGATATTTCCCCTACGGAATGATAAAAAAAAAAAAAAACGAAAGATTTTCGGTTTAACGACCGGTTGACATTATAACACACGCTATTAATATTATTGCTTACACTCGTTTGATAAAAAATAAAAACATATTTAAACGCATTTTTTTTCCGCTCAAAAACTGGTCTGCTCGTCGCGCGTTTCGTGTGCGGCGTGTACGCTCTCTGCGCAGAATCCGCAGGAAAACGATCGGAGGAGAATTATGTTGACACTACGATTTAATTATAACGACGCCCTACATAATAATATATACTCTACCTTCCTCGGCTCGATTAACGCCGCTACGACACAATAGTGTCGGGTTATGCAGTGCAATGGCGTAAACAATATATTAATATTGTATACGCATTTACGAGACCCAGTTTTTGTACAAATAATAATAACAATAATACCGTAAAAGGCGTTTTCACCTCACGAGATTCTCGCGTACATATAATTTAGCTCGGCATTCGTACATTTCAATATTGTTATTATTGCGTAGACGGATAGTTCACGTCGACTATAATATATAATAGAACGTTTGACATTTATACTCTTGTGAAACAATAATCATATTATAATATGTAGGTATGTAAAATCAGACCTACAACCCGCGCCCCTCCCCCCTTCGTAATTCTCGACCGTACTGTTTTATTTTTTTAGGTCGACTCGTTCCATACCGCCGCCACGGTGTAATAATAATAATAATTATAATACCACTACCGAATGAATACCTAAATAATCGGTTGTATACAATGTACATAAATGTTTTGTGTCAAACAAAATCTAAGCATATTGTATATGATGTCGAATTGTGTTCCTATTTTATAATAACTGCACTGTCGAGTCGCCCATACTAAAGATATTATATTATTATAATATTATTATCGACGACTGGTGTGTATCGTATACTTTGTACGGCATACCTCTCTATCCGTCGCTACACACAGTTTTGTGTACGTAGTCAGCTGATAGTCAGTCGTGCGGTGGTGGGTGGGTGGGTGGTTGAGTGAGTGTGGAAGACACGCGCTTCGGTGAAGGTATAATATTTCACTAATAATAATATGACGTACTGTTTAAAAAAAAAGAATTTTAACATAATAACGGATTCCCATAAAATAGCGCGTGTGGTGTGCCTACGATATTATTACGTCGGCGACATGGTTTTAGGGGGGGGGGAGAAAGAGAGAGGACACGATGTTCCGCATGGATATTACTCTAATGACAAAAAAGCCTTATTATATTATTATTTTATTTTATAATCATAAAACATATCTTATACGGATAAAAGTCTATCGCACGAGCCTATCTCTCAAATTATCTAGGACAGACTCACAGGCCACAGCGCGTCTAATATTATAGTATACCCGATTTTGTGTTTACGTTGAAATTTTCCGTGTGTAAACGTTTTCATATTCGTATTTATTATACACCGTCGACACTGTTAAGGTAAACCCGTATTATAAGGGGTGAATTGCTTGTGGGTAGTGACTTTTTTTTATTTCCTGTAGATTGAACGCTGTGATGTGAGCGCTCGTTTTTCGCGTTTCCTCTCTCTCGCGTCCGAATCTCTGAAAATCCATTTTCCCCCAGTTATATGGCCCACCCCGTTGCGCACGACTATTCGTTTGAATCATCTGAAAGCGGCCTTAAAGTCTTATCGTGTTCTGTGTAACACCGCCGATGTAAATATAAAAAAGAGTTTTTAAAAAATCGATTCAAAGCAAAATTTATTTAGAATACTCATATAGAACCGCCTTTAAAAAGATCTCATGATATTAATAACTAATCAAAATCAAAACAATTGAAAAAAAAAATCCTACCTAATCATAATACTTGATAGTAGACTATTCGAAGAATTTAAAGTTTCCATTGTACCTACAATAATTATTTGATAGAAATGCCATAGATTTTACATATAAATTAATTTTAAGTAGTGAAGTTCAAAATATTATATAAAATACACATCGAACAAATAATTTAAATATTTCTACTATTCTGACGTTAAAATCAAGCCCATGTTTTTACAAGTGGACTTAAACTTATTAAACAAAAACAGCCTATTAAAATAATATGTTTAATACACTAAACAACTTTTAGTTTCTATAGTGTAAGTATGTAATGTGAACCTGATTATCATATATATGTATTATATTTATTTTTTGTCAATCTTAAAGTTTTTTTTACTGTATCTTGGAATGACATTCTGGGAAAAAATACGTAAAATGTTTACATATTTTCTTTTTATTAGTACTTGACCGATTAAAGGAAATCCTCACTAGTGATTTGGATATAATATTGTACACATATATATGTGTATATATTTTATTATTTTGTAAGCATCAATGCTTTTGCCAATAAATTGTTATTATTAATATTTAAAAATGGAATTCAATTGGTGAGAGTTTTGTTTTATCATTTTTTATAGTTGTATTAAAAAAACTGAGATCGATTTTTTTGAAAAACGGGTTTGTTGTAATTGGTGAAGCAGTTTTAGCTTACTCGCGTTGTACTTGAAAAAACTCGAAAAAAATAACCACTCCAAACCCACGTTCGATTCGGTATCGGAATTAAGGTACATCGGATCACCACTCGCAAACGATAAAATGAAATCGCAAACGTCATATTATGCACAACAACACACACGTCATCACCGTTGAATACATTCCTTGGTTCATAACTCGGAATGGTGTCCCTCTACACTCGATCGTACCTGGCGGACCAACACAATAATATTATAATATTATGTTATACATTTGTATAATATGTTCAAATACCAGTGAACCGCTCGCGTTTGCTTAGTGGAGCAGCAGTGGCAGTGGCGTGTGCATGGAAAAAAAAACATTCGCTATGGCCGCAGTCGGTGGTGGCCTATGCAAACATAGCGAAAAAACGACGAACTGACAACCAGTTTTGCCCCGTTATGTTTTATGTTTTATTATTATGTTTTTTTCCTATTCCGATTGTGAAATCTGTCGTAAGTCTGGCAACGCCGAGAGTGAATCGAATTCGCTAATTACATCGACGGCGGCGGCGGCGGCGGCATACACACTCCTCGCACATACCGG
Source organism: Myzus persicae (assembly GCF_001856785.1). Taxonomy (NCBI): domain Eukaryota; kingdom Metazoa; phylum Arthropoda; class Insecta; order Hemiptera; family Aphididae; genus Myzus; species Myzus persicae. The sequence continues at coordinate 196,676 of NW_019101224.1, read as the reverse complement.
TCCTTGAGGTCCTCCCCCTCCCCCGCTCCCACCACAACCTCCCGACCCGTCGGACACAATAGACTCGGCGCCGCTCCGTTCGTTCGCCAGCCGCCCTCCGTCGTCCCGCGGGCGTAAAAACACAGGGAGCTTATAAACGCGATATAATTCAATTCAAGCGGCGCGCGCGCGACCGGTCGTTCATTTATACGCGCTTGGGCCGTCGGCGACGATCGCGCGCGCGCGAGTCATCCGAATAGAAGTAATAGTAGTAGTAATACGGCGGCGGCGTAGGTGGTTTCTGTGGGATTCGGACCCGGGAGCGCAGTTAGGTTCCCTCTACCGGCTGACACCGTGTGCGTCTGTGACACAATTACCATAATAATAATAATATTATTACGTCAACTCTCGCGCGTCGCAGTGTTGCAGCGTATATAGCTTATAACCGGGTTCGTCGATCGAACTCCTATTATATTATTTTTTTATTATTGTCACATTATTGTGATTTCTAATTTGCGCTAATCAATATCGTTTCGATTGAATCGCTGACAAAAAAAACCATCGCCTCCGCGCCGCCGGTGGTCATGATGACATATGCACTCGAAATTAAAACATGCACATCTCGAGTGCCCTCTTTACTTTTTTTAATTATAAAACTCGTCGTCTTGACGTCTTCACATGTTTTTACTTGGCCAATTATATTGTCGAGTTTTCGACGCGATGCCATTTAAACTAAATAGCGCATATCCGTATGGCTCAACACTATATTGTAACCATCAAACATTATTCCGATTTTACCGATAAGATGACATGCAAACACGATTATTGTTCCCGAACAATATTGTAGCCGTGTTATTATTCTGCGAATCATTAATCAATCGATCGTCGGTCGATTAATTACAAATTTCATGTAACGCTGTCGCCGTTGTGACTCCCGTGTTTTATTTTGCAGTGCTTGTTATTACATCCTTCAGTATGCCTCTAGCCGGGGGCTACATCTCTCCGGACGTGTCCGAAAATGTTAGGTTTCGTATGTGCGGCGCCTGGTCCGCGCGCGCGACCAAACGCCGCCGCGGTACGCGCGCCAGACATCAGACGTGCCCCGCAGTGCCCTGCTGATAAAAATAATCGTAGCATTACCGTTCGAGCCCGTGTAGTAGTCGTCAGCTGACTGCCCACTCAGCCGTACCAGCCGCGGCCGTGACGTCACGAATCCGGCGGCGTTGCCGAACCGTGCGCCCCCGCGCCCCTCGCTCGCGCCTTTTGACGTACACACGCACATACTTCCTTCCTCCGTCGGTTTTATTTCATTTTTTCTCGCTCGTTCTTTTCCTCTTTTCGTTCTCTGGTTGTGTATATATTTTATTTTTTCCCAATGTCTCGCGCTCACACACCAAAACATGCGCATAATATGTACATAATACACACTGGGCGCGCGCTCTCCTATTAGGACGTTATATTACTATTATATTATTCCTTACTTATACCTTTCGTGTTTCTCCGGTATTATTATTATTATTATTATTATAATATAATACATTATATATTATATATGCATAAAGAGGAACGCGCCGACGTACATCACGTACGCTTCTTGGGCCGACATTACCGTTGGCGGAGGAGTCGCCATATTGGACTCTCGGCGAGGATTTTTGTTGTTTACGCGGCCGTTGCCCGTTGCACTAAATCACGACTATTATAATACACGGTATACACACCGGACGCCGCGCTAGCTCGTGCGCGCGCGTGTGTGCATTTCAATTTACCACTTCGCTAAAAACCGATGGGCGGCGCCATCTTAGTTTTGTTTTTCCCCCATCGTTGCCGCCGCCGCCGATGCGATCGTGTAACCTCATTTGGCGATATCTTTTTCACGATACCACAGAAACACACGCATACAATATAGGTACAACGACTACAACACTACGTCGTTATAGTGCACTACTATACAGTGCACAACGCTTACACACACACAATGATACCTACGTAACGATATTGTAATCTCCGTACACGGTTCCTATACAAATATATTGTTATCAATTTTATATTATCAGTGCGATTTGTTTCCCGACTTACCTTTACACGCACGTACTTACATATTTTGAGTCATTGTACGCATATTCGAAAGTCTCTTAGGGACTAAAAATAGATTCTTCTAATCTCAAACGTTCGTAAAATAACGTCATTGCTAGTAGATAGATCAGCTGTAATAATTTCCCTTTAACCGGACGAGTACGCAGGGGTTCGTTGTACTTGTAAATAGTTTCGAAATTACTATGGCGTCGTGTTATTTATACATTATCCGTCTCGGATTGTTTAATGGAAAAAAAACGATAGCCAACGGTCGGTTTGAAAATCTAAGTGGTTTTCGCATGTCACACCGATACTATAGTACATTTTCATGTCGAAGGAAAGTGGTAGCTTTATTTTTGAGCTGTATCTTCGTTTCGACGGCTTGGGACCACGTTTATCACGTATCATTGTAGTATATTCTTGTCGTCGACCGTTTTCACGATGGAACCGAAAGAAGACGAGACATAAACGAACGTTGTGGCTGTGAAGGGGTGAAAAAATCGTTGTGCATAGATGGGTAGCCAAAGTACGCGGGTTACACAATGGTGGTGGAGCCGGATGTATGTGCGGGCCGCGGTGTGTGATACGCACACGGTAGGTGGTTTAAAATTGTCGGTGAAAATTCGCAACAGGGTTGGAACGCCAAAGGAGAGAGTGTGTGAGAGTATCTGTGGGGAAGAGCCCGGGAGTGGTTACACTGGTGTGCGGTGGTTGCGCGGTGTGCGAAGGTCGCGCAGCATTGGGCATTGCGCGCAATCGAAAAAAGAGAGAGAAGAGGAGAGAAAAAAAATTATAGTAGTTGAATATTATTATTACCAAACACAGGAAAGGAATGCACACTACTACTTCACAGCGGTATACTATAACACTGCAGCAGTGTATGATATTATTATTGAATACACGCGTTTTATAGAGAGCGGGTCCCGGAGAGCAGAGCAGCTGCTCGTGTGCACACTGTCATATTATATATTATTATTTTATATTATATATATTATATTATCGTCGGGAGGATATAGAGTCATTATTCCCATTCCGAGTCTGGTCATCGGGTCGTGCGGGCCGCAGTCATCGTTTCACAAAACCACCAGCCGGCAGTGCGTGCGCGTCCGTCCGTACGTCGTCGTCGTCGTCCGTCCGTTCGGCTCACTTCTCTTTACGTCCGCGTGCGTCGTCTCCGTACCTATGGTTTCCGACAAACGCCGCCCGCGGGCGCGATAACACAGACGTAAACGATAATATTATTATTTTTGTTTTGATCATAATATTATTATTATTGTATCCCAGCTCCCGAGGCCCGGGCGGTAATTAAATACCCTCGACGCTTTTCATCCCGTCCGATATTCTCTCGTGCGCGCGCGCTCGCACCCGGTACACACCGGAGGCGGCGCCCTCGTCTTGTGTCATCGGAGGAGACGCGTACGCCCGACGTCGCGAGGCGTTTTTCTTGTTATTTTTTTTTTTAACGGCTGCCGTCGCCGTCGTCGGCGAATTTCATTGTAAAATCAATATTACGTCGTGTGGAAACTCGGACGATGAGTTCCGCCAACGGCTGCTGTTGTAGTAGTAGTACCTAACTAGTGTAACGGCAGCGATTGAACGGCGGTGGGGTGTACTTTTCTCGCCGTCAGACCCCTCCCTCCGGCACATCTTCCCCGTCTCCGACCGCCGCCGCCACCACCCTACTCCCCCCGGCCCATGGAAGAGGCGCAGAGTTCATATTGTTGCGTCGCCAGTGCATATGTCGTGTTACCTCGTGCCGCTGCCACCGCCGCCTTCGCCGTCGTCGTCGTCAGCAGCAGCAGCAGCAGCAGCGACCGGCGCGCATTTATCGATGATGATGTGTTCCCAAGGTTAGTTCGACACCTGTACAATTGTATGTGTTCCACAAGACCATGCAATTCAATAATTTATGTTTATGTATATCATTACTGCTGTATAATACTGTATAACATATACTTCACGTATGATATTAGCAAATACACACGATGATAATACGATGTATCATATGTATTATGTAAACATGGTTACTATCGTGTGTGTGTCCTCAAAGAAGCCGTTTTCAAAAACTTTGGATATAATTTAATATAATATTATAATAGTGTCATTATATAAGCGTATCGCGTACAAACAATAATATTATGCTTTACGGTCGCGTACTCGCGTCGTCTCTTCCGCATTCTCGGTGGCACTCGCTTCTCGTCATCCTCTTCGAAAATGTCTGCTCTCTTAATAATGCAATATTATAAAACGTCTGTTCATGGGAACATACTTCGTCGTCCTGATTATATTATTATTATTATTGTATACCAAAACACACTCATGTACGCTTGCACCGTACAAAGACAACAACCCCTACTCGGTCGGTTACGATGAGAGGGTTGCTCCTCGTCCGCCGCCGTCGTAATGGTGTTTGTTGCGTATACTATAGTTGTAGTAGTCGTATTATTTTCGGACGACCGCCGATCGATAATGCCTCGACCTCTCGGTGGGTTTTTTAAATACGGTTCGCGTTTATTCTAAAATGTACGAGAAATTGCTCGACGGTCGTCGTCGTCGCCGCCGTACCACGCCCCCTCTACTGTATATTAGCCGACACCGCGCTACTACACTACCTTGTTCCGACCGTTTCCCCCCGCGAAATGGTCCTCCTCCTCCGCCTCCTGTTCAATTAAATATTTTTTTTCTCTGCTGCACACACGACACTATATAATATAAATATAATGTATCGAAACACACACACACACGTGCTGGTTGGTAGGTTGTTGTACGGTTGTGTGGCGGCTAGGACGACGAAATCCGTAAATGGCGATATTGCTGCATCGTCGTCGAAAGACGCGTTTCGATTCCTCAACAATATTATTATACGCTAAGAACTCTTATATGTATATGGTATATATATATATATACAATATGCACGTCGTGTAGATTTTATTTTTTTTTATAATCGCATTCGCCTCTGGCAACGGATTCCTCCATAGGTCGTCGTCGTCGTCGTCGCGTTTGTGTGAGTGTGCGTGTACGTGGCAAGTTCGCGTAGCACATTCGTGGAACACTCGGCGGCTGCTGCCGCCGCTTGTGTCGTCTTTTGTACGCGAAGTGAGGGAGGGCGGGAGACCGCGTGCGTGTGTGTGTGTGTGTGTGTCTTGTGCGAGCGCGAGAGCCGAGAGGAGATGTGCTCTGGATAAATACGTCGTGTAATAAATAAGCGGCCGAGAAGTGTAACCGGGCGCGCGCGAACAATGGCGGCCGAACACCGCACACAAACATACACATACGCACACACACACATGCGCGCGCATACGTATTTGAATGTGTGTATGTGTGTGTGCGTGTGCACCGATGACGGGAAAGACGGAGGGCGAGCGAGAGAGAGAGAGATGACCGGCCAAAGTTTCTGCCGCCGCATTCCGATGTGTTTTATTTTTGCGCGCGCGTCCCATACGACTATAACCCAAATCCGCGACTTTTCGTCGTGTACGCATGCACCGATAGACCGTTTCGTCGGCTTTTTCCGCCTTTGCGTCATTTCCGTGCCCGAGAGGCGGACGGTCGGCAGGTAGGTGGTAGGTAGGTAGATTGGTGGGTGGTAAGAGTTGTGGCGGTGCTCTACGTTTTGTGTCCAATGACCGACGTTATTATTCTGTGAGCTTGAAAAATCGTTTTCATAAATAATATTATTACGACGAAACCACTGTGTCCTGGCTGGCGGGCACGAAACAAATCCGATCATACACTTTTTTATAATACTTTAGTGTTACCTTACAGGCATGAGTGTATGACGTCGTTTCACTTTGTCGATAACGCTTAAGTCGATTTGCAGTGACAATATGCATGCGCTTAAGAATCGCTTACGACTAATTCCGTTTTAGAGGTATATTAAAAAAACAACAATCCGATTAGTTAGCTGGTCGATCGCTCGAGACTTTTCGACCGTTTCTCACGTTTTTGCGTGTTAATTCTCGAAAACACGCTTCCACCGTTCCATGTTTGTGATGTAAAACGTTGAAAAATTATTGCTCGGCGTTTAATGAATAATATAATAATATTATTACTGTGTGCATATAACTTGTACGTACGTTTCACAAAGTCATCAAACCTCTAACCGTAGATCACACGACGAGTTCACGGTTTTGATAAGTTATAATTTGGTGAATAATTAATAAAATATGTCAAACAACGCGGCACACGAAAAAATGTGCTTGCCGCATTTGAAACGACATTTGTACAGAATATTTAATTGATAGAAACGACACTGTGTAACGTGACCAAGGACTAATTTTATGTATGTGACCTAGAGAGGGCAGATTATAAAAGCTATTTTTTCTATCTATTTTATTGTTAAAATGTTTCGATTTTCTTACCGTGCGTCGTCGACGTGTCGCTGTAAGATTACTATATTATATTATTAATAAATGTTAGGTAGTTTTTTTCACTTCTAATCTAACCGAACGTCCTATCAATAATCATCCAACAAGTATTAATGTATATTATAATCGTATTATAAGTGTCGAGTACTCGAGTCTTATGTGTTATTTAAATCGATATTAATTAGTTGTACCGTTGTGTTCAGCGTCGGTTAACTAGAAAAATAATCTTTAAACAATATATTATCATGTTGTCAATAAGTAGATGATTAAATCAATGGCTCTATTAGCGCAGTCAACGAACAATCAAAAGAATACAAAATGAAACAAAAATAATGTTTTTGTGCGGGTACTACAACTGAAGTAGTGTAACCGCGGTAGTAGCAGTACAGTTGCGCCGAACGGATGGAGATACCGTCGTCGTTCGCGTTTTTCGACTTGGATCGGTGAATATCACATCGCCGTGTGCAAATCGTTTCTAACCATTATTTTATTACCGACATGATCGAATTTACAAGTACTGTGAAAATAGAAAAAAACGGTACTCGATCGTCTGACTATAATATAATAATAATAATAGTAATAATGTAGAGTTTCGTTGACCCCAAAGTGTTCTACCGAGTCGAACAACGAGTGAACATATTTTCTTGGCCGACAATAATAATTGCGTTTAAAAACACGACGGTATAATATAATTTACTCTCCCGCGTGGCTGCGTACCATATAACATTTCATTATAGAGAACGTATAACAGAAAACAGAACGATCGTCGTCGTCGTCGACGTGTTTGAACGATTCACCGCCGCCTACGCCGTGGTCGTCGACGTATTGTCGTAGACGATAAAATGTCGGTAATTCGGTAACGTGACGCCGTGAGAAAAGCGGGCGGGGCCCTATTTGAAATCTCCAAAACATCCCGACGAATTTAATAATATCATATCCGTCTAAAAACAAAAATAACGTTATTTAAAAAAACCGCCGCTGTTGCCACCATTTGTGCGCTCTCAGATTGATTCAATTGATCCGACTTTCAATTTTTCCAAAAACCAGCGTTTCGCTCTTAGGCACCCCCCCCCCCCCCCC